>NC_061122.1:137445340-137745340 GCF_002878395.1 Capsicum annuum | reverse complement strand
TAGTGAAACTCCTAGTATCCTTATTTTCATGATTTGGGTAAGAAAGATTATGGCCATTTTGGCTGGTAGGAGGAGGGACTGTATTCTAATCTAATTTTGGTTAACTGGGGATTTTTTATAGGCTTAGAAATTTTGAAGTGAAGCTTGGTAAGTGGGATGAAAATTTTGCAATAGAGCTGGGTAAATTGTTTTGATTGGTAGAGTTTGAACTTAGTGACTGGCTGGGTTATGAAACATAGGCTGAGGATATTTTGGATTTGGGCATATAGATGGTGATAGTATTTTCTTAGAATTTCACTCAAAGGATTTCTTGATTTTAGGTTTGGACTAGAGGATATGTAAGACACATCTTTCCTCATTTTCTTAGGGACTCTGAAGATCCTAAATGCCTAGAGGTTTTGCTGATTTTCCTATCCTGAGTCCTTCCTCAACTATTTCATCGATCTAGACCAAATCATTGAAGGTTTCACAAACTGCCGATATCACTTTATCATAAAACTCCCCTTCCTGAGCTCGAGTAAACATAATGACTATTTCTTATTCTATTATAGAAGGTCATACTTTTGTTGCCTCTTTTCGCCAATAATAGGCATATTCACGAAAGAATTTGTTAGAATTTTGCCTGATGCACTTCAAAGAATATCGATTCGGAACTATCTCTACATTGTAAGAAAATCTATCAATAAAGTTCCTGGCTAAAGCACTCTATTCAGGCCACATTTTCAACTTTTGCAAAGCAAACCATTCTAACGCCTCTCCACTTAGGCTTGACTGAAAAGCCTTATTAGCAATGCTTCATTTCTACCGGCGCCTACCATTTGTTCATAATATCCTCTCAAGTAGGCAGTAGGATTTTTCCAGTACCATTGAATGTTTCAAATGGAACATTAAATCCTTTGAGAAAGTTCAAATTAGGGTAGATTTAAAGGTCATCATATCCAAACCCCGTTGCATTTAGCAAACAATGTGTTTTCTTCATATTAGCTATATCTTCCTTTATCAATAGTATTTCCCTATCATGTTTACCTTCAGGCGCCTTACACTTCTTTTTTATCTCCTCAGAGTGGTTAATTTATAGGTTTTGAGGGAATGTATGGAAAGATACATGTATTACAGTGGCATGGAGGATAGTGGGAGGAATATTTTGAGTTAGTAAAGGATTCTAGGCAGTATGAGAAGAGATTTTATATTTGAAGACTAGATTTTGAGGAGAATTGCCACTAGGATTAAGAGTGGGATGAGTGTTTTGGGTAGTGAAGGTATTTGGGGAGGAATTTTAGTAATTTGGAGTGAAGTTTTGAGCATGAGAAGAATTTGAATTATTTTTGTGGTTGGTATTATAGGTGGGAGGAGTTTGGGTTTGGCATTATGGATTGATGGGGTTGGCTGGAGGTCTAGACTTAGAGCAGATAGGTTTTCTAATGGGCCCAATACCCCCTCAAGTATTGGATCGTCCTAGGCTCATGCCTAAAAAGGGAATTTTGGTTTCGCTCTATTCCAGGTGTCTAGAGTGGGCTTTGATCAGGTTCTCAAGTGGACAACTTTTGTTTGGAAATACAAACAACCATCGGACGCCTAACATACCATTAACTTATCGTATTCACAATATTTCATTTGGAATTGACAAATAGGGGCCGTGACAACCGCGAAATCCCAAACAGTTTAACTATTCAAATGGAGAAGTATGCTATGAAATACAACAGTTTAAATTTTGTGAAAATTTAAACACATAAGCAAACAAATAATTTAAACATTACATGCCCGAATAGTTAGTCAAATAAGTTAGTTTAAATATTTGGTTAGATAAGTTAGTTTAAATATTTGGTTAGAACCTAGTTAAATCCCCAGTAGAGTCGTCATTTATGTTCTATCCTTTTTCAGATTTAGTTTAAAATAAATTGATTTTGACCTTTCAAACTATTTCAAAAAATTCAAGAAAATTTTTAAATAACTTTTTGAAAAATTTATAGAGTCGCCACATAATTTTAAAAAAATAAAATAAGAAAACTTAAGAAAATCCTATTGGTTCAAAAATAAAAATAAACCTTTAAAATTAGAGACAATGGGTAAGGGTTCAATCAATGCTCTAAGCAGGGTTTAGTGCATCCGTTTAAGAACGGTTTACCAAAAATATTTTCTTGACTAACTTAAAAATGACTAATTTTGTAAAATTTTAAAATTATAAATTAAAATGACATTTACTTATTCAAACAAAGATTTTTCTATTTGAATTAAATTAAATTGCAATATTTCTGTGGATTTTAAGGAGAAAATAATTTTTTGCTTTCATGGAAACAAAAGAAGATTATATAGTTACTTTCTTCTTATTATTTTATTTATTATAGAAAAGTCAATTTTATTATAAATAACACTGTTGAAAAAAATGTTAAGAGCGTATCAAATTAAAAGTGTCTTATCGATTATGAAAAGTTAGGATTTACAAGAAATATTAGTTTCTTGAGTTTGAAGAAAATTATTTTAATCCAAACAGACTATTAGTTACATGAACAAAACAAATGTTAGTTTTGAATAATACTTAATATTCTAAAAATTTGCTTAAGGAGAAAAGACAAAGGAGCCAATTTAATCCATTATTAAATAAGATAAATTAGGTACAAAAATTATAGATTGAGTAAAAGTAAAATCATAATAAAATAAAATGATACCGCCTTAGGGGATTTATCTGGATTAATTGATTAAAGTTTTAGTTAATACAAATAAACAAAGATAAATTATAAACTACAAGGAATGAAAGACAAGAACTGAAGTTGGGCCCCTCCTTCCTTGGCCCATCAATAAGTTGCCCAGCTTTTGAGCTTCCAATTTTATGGACTTTGGGTTTACTTTCCTGCATGTATATCGGTTGTATATCACAGCTCTTTTTCCAGCATTATTCTGTATATCCAATGTATATATTATTACTGTATTTCAGTAATGTATACACAATTTTAATCCTCAACCATATAATCAGCTTCCCTTTTTACTTCCCCTTTTTAGGGACCTGTATATTTGTGTATATCTGTTGTATATCAGCACAGTATCAGCCCTTTTTGGGCTTTAGCGTGAAGCTAGGCTTGATAGCTTAGGCCTACTAAGCTCATCTCCGAATATACAAGGGATAGAGTCCATTCAGACTTAGTATTATCGAATTTCATGCATAAAAAATGTGAGGAGAATTAGATAATAATGAATAAAACTTGATATCAAATAAATTCTTCCAATATGGACATGGACATTCCCATACACTAGTGCGTAAACATTGGAGAATATATTATTAGTTTCTTTCTAACAAATTCATCTTCAACTCACATGTATACAATAGACAAAAAATACAAATAAAAATAATACCCACTTATGTGATAATAAACAATGACATAATTTTGTTATTCACAAATTCCCAATAGTGGCTGTTAGTCTGTTTTAGTTTTTACAAATCACACGACATTAAAAAAGAATTCATAAAAAAACATGTTTGGTCGTTGCTTGAATAGTAGAATTATCATATGAGAATTTGGATCATTCCACTGTCAAAAGAAAATAAGTTCAAAAAGAAACTTAGATATTCTGGAAAATGACAATTGATAAGATCTATTCGTTTTTAAGAACTGTTGTAGATTAAACATTCATAAACCAACATTTAAGGCACAATCATCATGTATTCTCATAATTAATAAACAAGTATCCCCAACAGCTTAATATTATCAATACAACTCCGAAAAGTCCACTTTAGAGCTCAATCAAAATAAATAAAATTTCACACAGATTTAACCAGTTCTAATCGTGATGTAATTCATCCTATCATTGGAATTTAATGTTTCAAAGAAGAAAAAAAAAATAATGAGGTTATTACCTTTTTATGAGTAGCAAATTGGGACTACAAGCTTTGAACGAACGAAATTTCGCCGGAATTTTAATTTCGAATTGCTGGATTTTTACTTCTTTTTTTTTTGTCAGAATTGATCTTCCAAGTGCGTTTTTTTGAGAATATTTATTGTGTGAGGTTGGAAGCATACACCTCAAAAACCTCCAAAAAAAAATTTCAAAAATTCTTCCACCTCTACCCCTCACTATCTATTTATTAGGGGGAAATTAGGGGAGAAGTTAGGGTTTTGAATTTGAAAAAAGGCGGATTTCCAATTTGAAATTTTTAAAATTATTTCTTGAATGTTTTGAAATCCATAATGACACATAGACCATTAATGGTCTTTATATCGAAAATCAATGGATAGGGGTGGAAAACAGATGTTGCCTCTATTATTTAGAAGTTGATAATTAATTCTTTGCTAAAAATGGTGATCATGGACTGAAGGAGATTAAAGTTTTTGATTTTTTAGTCATAGATGGCTATATAAAAAGAATAAAATGGTAATATAAAGAGAGGCTATCATTTGTTGTTCGTCGTTGATATTGTTGATATGTTTTACGCGTTGGTTTGTTATTGTTGTGTTGTTGACTGTTTTGTGCGTATTGTTGTAGTTGTTGTCGATTTGTTTAAGTCGGTGTACATTGTAAGTTATAGGAGATGAGGAAAAAGAAAATGGGCCTAGGTCAGGTCAGGTCAGGCATTGGGTTGGGGCGATTTAGGATTCTTTGGGCCTGTAGCGACTAATTTTGAAAAGGAATGGGCTGATTTGGGTAAAAAATAAAATTTAAAGAGTTTAGGTCATTTAAAAGATGACGCAAATTTAATGGCCATTTAGTCAATTTTAATTAAATTCTGGCCAAATTAAAAATTAATCAGCTAATTGAATAACAATTGTGACCTAATTGATTTTATTTATGGCCAAATTCAATGAATCAACTAAACTGGATAAAAATTTGGAAAGAATTATAAACCGATTTAATTTTGAGTTTCTTGCTTTAATAAAATCAAAAAAACAATTTCCAAATGGATCATTTTTTAGAACAAATTATACTTAAATTAAGATTCACCCGTCTAAATCAATTTTTGAGATGAATCTCGATTAGAAATTTATTTTATTTTAATAAAATTATCATTTAAGCAGCTAAATTTATATAATCTCGTATACACGAATACAGAGATGTATAATTGCTACTTAAAATGATAAATTAACCCCCAAAATATTATTTTAGCAAACCTTTATTTGGATAAAATAAATACTTTAATTTTATTTAAAAATTCAAAGTTATCAAGGACTAAACTTAGTCGTGGAGGGCAAGAATTTGGTGTCAACAACCTGATCCAAGGATTCCCTTAGCCTAAAATCAATGTTCTGGAGCCGATAGCACTGCCAAAATTCTCATCAGAGGCTATTTACTAGGAGTTTTAATCTGAGACTAATTTTATAACAACGAAAGCTCCAAAATAGGAAAATGAGCCTAAAACCTAAATGAACTACTCGATAACCAAACTAACAATTCTGGCAAGTCATTGTCACGACCCAAAAATCAATGGTCATGATGGAACTTGCCTTGGCAAGCCTTGACAAATAAGCCTATCACTCAAACTAATATAAATATGAGAAAATAATATCAAAACCAAAGCAAGACCCCTAGAATGGAGTCGATCCACATAAATATATAGTAAAATAAAAAATATAATCAAGATACGAACTAAATCCCAAAATCTGGTGTCATAGTATAAGAACTAACTAGGACAACTCGAGGACAAAAATACATAAGTTACACTACAATAAAAACAACCTATAAGTAAGGGAAATATGGTCCCAAAAAGTCCAAATATCGTCCCGATTGGTCTTTTAGGATCAGAAAAATCTGGTCGTGTCCCGTCCTAACAAGCTCCATCGCTAAAGGTCATTTGCAATGAGTCCAATAATTCGGTCCTTAAAACCCTTTTACGACAACAAAAAAGATGGTCGTAATTGCCTTTTAGCGATGGTATGTCTTGTCCCAATCGACTAACTACCTTGTCATAATTATCTTTTAGTGATGGTATTTCTTATCTCAAATAGACTAACTACCTCATCGTAATTATCTTTTTGCGATGGTATTTCTCATCCCGAATAGACTAACTACATGGTCGTAATTATCTTTTAGCGACGGTATTTCTTGTGTCAAATAGACTAACTACTTCATCGTAATTATATTTTTGCGATGGTATTTCTCGTACCAAATAAACTAACTACGTGGTCATAGTTATCCTTTAGCGATGAGCAAAATTCTTTTCCTAGATTAACCTTTAAGGACGAGCCACATTCTAGTCGTAGATCAACCCTTAAAAATGAGCAACATCTCATGCTAGATAAACATTTAAAGACGAGCAATATTCTAGTCTCTAATTGACCACAAATGATCCTAATATCATAAAATAATAAATTTTATCTCATAAATAAATATCAAATTGCTATCGAGAATCTTGATATAAAAACATGATATATAATTAGAGACCAGAAAACTCAGTTAACATTATCCCATGATATATAGTTTCGCAAAAAAACATAGTTACCATCCCAATCAAGCTATAGTATCATATAAAAATTTTCATAACATTTGAATACATAGCAAAAAAATAATCAAGTTACTCCTATTTCTACTATTTAATTAAGTCATCAACTTTCAGTTCAAATTGCTAGCTTCCATCATAGGGCCAAAAAATAATCAAGTCCTCGACTTTCAGTTCCTACTGTTTCACCTAAATCAAGTAACTCCTGCAATAGCAAAAAAAAAATTTAGTACATCGCTTCACCTTATATGCTCGACATAAATCAAGCGAGTTCAAGAGTATACACAAACCTTAGTAGCACTTCATTGTCACAACTTAAAGATGAATAGAGTTCTCTTAAGACTGCATATATTCTACTTCAATAATAAAAAAAAATGCAGTCAGAGAAAAAAAATGGGCAAGGAAAGGTAAATGACAAGTACGTGACAGACTCAAAGGATCGAGAAGGAAAAGCAAAAACCACTAGTTTTATAAACTGCATTCAGACAATACACTATCACTGAACTACTGGAAATTATGGATTTTATGGGAGTCATGCTACCATTGGCAAGTAGCAGTGATGAAAATAATTGGTGTTTTCTTCATAATTACAAAACAAGACAATATAATGTCGATGTTGTACTACAATACAGTAAGAATAAAGACAAATAGAGAAGGAAGAATTACAAGAAGAAACAAGAAACTACAATTCCACAACAATTCATGTTATGGCTTCTAGTTGTTCCAACATTTCACCAATCATTTCAATTTTTGTTTTCTTCCCCCTTTTTATCTTCTCTGTTTGTCCTATTTTGTCACTAGAAACACAACAATTCAACCCAACCAATCAAACTCTTAAACATAGTAATGAGGTTCACAATACAAAAATCATTAAATCACATCTCATGAAAATCAATAAGAATTCCCTCAAGACAATTCAGGTACTGGCAGGCATTGACAATTCTTTTCCAATTCAATCTTTTCATCTTTTTTCTTTAGGTCCTAATAATTACTCTCTAAATTATTATGCAGAGTCCTGATGGAGATCTTATAAATTGTGTTTTATCTCATCAACAACTAGCTTTTGATCAACCCCAGTTATAAAGGTCCAAAAGCCATTGGTAAACCAATCATAATCCCTTATTGTTTAACATAGTAAAAATTATTTGGTATTCTAAATTAACTAACTCGAATATTTTGGATTTCTAATGTGTCAAACCCATATTAAATAGTTCTGTTTCTAAATCTTAGGGGTTGGAATCTTCTTGTCTTATAGCTCCGCTTATTTCACTTTTCCTTAAAGGAAAGCACTTTCTATACACTACACACATAGAGGAATACAGTGGAGGGGAATTTTTGGATTCATCACTTCACTTCCACTCACACATACACTGGAATGGAGTAGACAATAATACAAAACACACATGGATTGAGAAACAGGTGAGATTAGAAGGCAAAAAATAGAGAAAAATAAGGGAAAAAAAAAGAAAAGAAAAGAGAACACAGTTAGGGAAGCTCAGATTTTCGGCAAAATATAATAAATATACAGGGGAGTGTGAGAAGGTATATGGTTACCACTTGTATCCCTGACTTGTGGTTGTTGAGCAGCAAAGAATTCTTTTATTTTTCTTATTTTTTTATCTCATCTTCTAAGGTAGACAAATAATCATTCAAGGATTTGTTTTCCTTATTCAAGTATTTGTTTTCCTCTTGAGTAGAATGTAGCATGGACAATAATTCAGCCTTGGAGGAAGTTCCACCTTTTAAGTCTTTCGCCTTTACTCCATCCCCAAAGAAAACAACATGACTACGATTTTGAGGTCCAAAACACTTTCCAACAATCTCTATACTAGATAAAAATGGCTCTGCATTCACCATTTCTTCTATTTGAGCCTGCAAAATATAGAAAGAAATATGTTCGATCATTATTCCATATAATTTCAAGTAATTAATATACATATTAAATTTATCAAACGCACATGTTTTTGAATTGCTTTAGGTTCAACAAGTTTGTTATCTTTCTTTCGACTCTCATAGAAAATAGTGCCCACATCTAGCGGATTGCCATCTCCCCCCCCCCTACCTTTTACATCAAAGACAAATATGTCAAATAACACCTCATAAATATTATTTTAGGAAAATAAATTTATGATAATACTTTTTCAAAAATAACATCTCGAATAGGCTTGCTACCCATGTGATGAAGCATCGTCAACTTAGCTCGATCGCTGCATTCCTTTGGCTTCTCTCCTATATTTGTAAAACAATAAGCTAACTTTTAATAATCCAAAAAAAAAAAATCTTAAACAAAAGGGAGTTGCATAAATCCCCACAAGTCAATCTATCCCGACACCAGGGAGTTGCAACAAATAAAAGTATTTGCATACCTGAAAAGCTTCAGAAGCAAAATGTTCTTTTACCGACCACTCCCATTCTTTTTTGTCTATTCCATATGGCTTATACTTCAGAGCTTGTTGAAGTGACTTATTCTTCACATATTTTTCATACAAGTATCCTCTCCATTTGTTCCATAACTCATTCATCCATCTCAAAATATGCTCACGATGATCACTCAATTCAACACCATCAAATTTATCCTACAATAATTAAAATATGGGATAAGTTAATGCATTAAAAATTCTATCAAACCTTTTTAACAAAAAAGGACCAGAATATAAACAATATGATGAGCTCAGATTTTATAAGAATAAGCAGAGCTTTTATAGTAAAAAAAAAATCTAAATCAGATCTAGATATGTTAATTACCTCAATAGCTGCCCAGATGTGATTCAATTTTTCTTGGCTAATATCACTCCATGATGATACTCCCAATGGACATATGTTACGATCACGAATAATTTTTTCCAAATGCCTCAAAAATAGTTTGCCATTTTTTTCAACCGTTCGATTATTGTAAAAGGTTAATTTCACCTTTTCTCCGATTTTAAGTGAAGGAACTTTTTTGCACTTATTGGTTCCTAAAACTCTTTTCACTTTTCCACGATTAGATGAACCTACAATTGTACAATTTGGTAAAAACTACAACAATCAAATTTACTTCAATAAATTAATAACATATGAATTCAAAATATACCCTTTTCAATATTTTGAGAGTGTTGCATGACTTGATCAACGGATGAAGGCAATGGAATATTGGCTTGTATATCCTCTTTCTCAAGAACCAAGGGGTATTTATCCATTCTTCGCATTACTTGACTAGAATGCATGGTAGAACTTGAACTTGTGATTTTAGATGGAGTTCGCACATGTTGGTTAGCATTGAGGGTGCTCTTGCTAAAAGATTCCACTTTTTTTTATCAGAAATCCCTAAAAAGGAGCTCAAAGATCTAGGTCTTTGCTCTAGTTCATTTCCTATAGCACCTGGAACCAAAAAATATATCATAAAAGTTCATCAAATACATATATTAAAGCTTTAAAACTTCAGAGATAGCCACTATCGAAGAAGTTGATTTGATGAAATCAACGTAACTGTTTGACATTTACATTGTACAATTGATTCTCTGGTAAGATTAAGGGTGGCCCAGTGCACTAAAGCTACCGCTATGTGTAGTGTCCGGGGAAGGGACCCACCACAAGGGTGTATCGTACACAGCCTTACCTTGCATTTGTTGCATTTCTGCTAGAGGTTGTTTTCAAGGCTTGAACCTGTGACCTCCTTGTAATATGATAGCAACTTTACCAGTTACTCCAAGGCTCCCCTTCATTCTCTGGTAAGTCTATTATTTATTAATAATAATAGTGTTAATGATTCTCATATGTAGTGTATGAAAAAAACATAAAATTTTGGAAAAATAAGAGCTAGTGTACCAAGGAATAAGAAAGAAATCTCAGTAAATAATGAGAATGACATAAAGCATGAGGATAAGGGTTATTACTATTCTATATTATGGATCATATTTGCACGTCCTATGATCATGAGGCTTAACCATGAACTTATCATGACCAGCGACAAGACAATTGATGCCAGAGGATATCAAGAGCATATTTGTAATAGTGCTGGTTTGATGTTACAGTACATACATAATGTGATCATTCATGTTCTTTGTATCCATGATATAAAAGATGGTAATGATGGCTTAATCAAAGACTCAATCAATCATTATGGTTATCGACCAAGAAGTGATGATGATGGTATTTCTATCTTTGGATCAACAAACATTTAGATTGATCATGTTTCCATGTCTAATTGTGATGATGTACTCATTGATATTGTGCATGCTTCAACTACTATTAACATTTCCAACTGCCATTTCACCCACCATAATGACGTAAAATTACCTCTAAAATTGGATTAATGCCTAAATTTGATATACTGATTACATTTTCTACTGGAGAATGCCAACAACCAGAATGTTTTTATATTTGAA
The DNA here is from genome assembly GCF_002878395.1 of Capsicum annuum. Taxonomy (NCBI): domain Eukaryota; kingdom Viridiplantae; phylum Streptophyta; class Magnoliopsida; order Solanales; family Solanaceae; genus Capsicum; species Capsicum annuum. The sequence goes on along the minus strand of NC_061122.1, from coordinate 137,734,549 downwards.
ATGTGTTTTTGTTTAGGTTATGTTTTTGGAGCAAGTGTAAGCTACTCATAGGACTCAATTCTACAAATAACTCTTGCTTTTAATCGCTTTGGACAAGGGTTGATCCAGAGTATGCCAAGAGTAAGATGGGGATTTGTTCATGCTGTCAACAATGACTATACTCATTGGCAAATGTATTCCATTGGTGGAAGTTAACAACCTACCATCTTGGGCAATCATTTCATCACCCCGCCTAACCGTAATAGATTTTACTAATTCAAATCAATGCAGGGACAAGGGACAAACAAAATATGCAGACAATCTAACCGACATAACACATTATATCCCATCAGAAATACATTAGTACATAACTATAATAGGTGAAGCTAGAATCCTGTGCATAAGAACCATATCTTGGGTAGAGTTGCATTCTCCTCACACAGAAACATGTTGTCCAGAGAAGGTCGAGTAACTGGAATAGGTCACAAGTTGAGGTGGACTTTCTAGAATCTAATCCAGTACATATACTCAGATCACCCAAAGTTACATGGATTAAAAAAGCAGAATCAATGTAACTTTAAGACACTATAATTGTTTCTACAATTGTGAAAACAGTCACACTAAAAGATTCCTGTGGGGAATGGATCAGATCATCCAAATAAAATCATGATGGAAAAATCATCCACGATCACTAAATCAATTTAGGAACCCTTACACAATCTTTATGGGAGATGTTCGTATATGTGACATACTCCTACAATGCCAAACATGTAATGATTTCAAGGTTTTCCCAAGATAACTAAAAGTCAATTTAAGAACCCTTACACAATCCACATGGGGATGTTTGTATACGTAACATCCTCTCAAACTGCCAAATATATAATGATTTCTTTTTTTTACGCTGGTAACATTCAAACATATAATGATTTTTAGTTTTTCCCAAGATCACTAAATCTATTTAGGAAACCCTAACACAATCCATATGGGAATGTTCATTCACGTAACATCCTCCCATACTGTAAAACGTGAAATAATTCAAATATTTACATGTTTACCTTAAATTTTGAGAAGCCTATAAATTTTAAGAAGCCTAAATAGTCAGTAGAGCAAAGATAGTAAACTCAACAAAGAAAATCGAAGGAAGAGGCAATATAATCAAAGGAAGATTCAAAATTTTCAAGACACGAACTCCAGATGAATTCAAAATTTACCTTTTTCAAAATTTTGAGTGTGTTGCATGACTTGATCAACAGATGGAGGAAATAAAATATTGGCTTGCATATTCTCTTTCTTAAGAATCAAGGAATCTTTATCATTCTTTGCATTTGTTGACTAGAAGACATGGTAGAACTTGAACTTGTGATTTTAGATGGAGTTCGCACATGTTGGTTAGCACAGAGGGTGCTCTTGTTTAAAGATTCCACTTTTTTTTTCAGAAATCCCTTAAGAGGAGCTCAAAGATCTAGGCCTTTGCTCTAGTCCCTTTCCTATAACACCTGAAAGCAAAAAACATATCATTAAAGTTCATCAAATACATAGTACATTTTGAAAAACACAACATATTTGAACAAATACTTGTTTCAAATTCTTGAGTGTATTTCTTACCAATGGTTTCCATTCCTTGACTACCAGACATGGTGGAGTATTTAAGCCCTTGTCCTCGACCCATCCCTATAGAACCTAGACAAACAAATTAAATCATATTCTATACTTTAGCATTTAAATTTATATAAATATATGGCACATAACTTTACCACGTGCGTGATCATTGAAGACAACTTTAGTTCACAACCTAGAATATCAATAGCAACCTGATTTCAATCGGTATATAAAATATCTTACCTGTTTCAACCTCTTGGAGGTATTGCTTGACAACATTACTAGATTGAGGAAATAAAATCTTAGTTAATATATTATCTTTCTTAGCTAAAGATCTAAGACCTCGTTCTTTTCCTATGACACCAGGCGCGACAAATGTATACATAGTACACTTTCCAGTTGATCCGACCTGATTTTCAATCTTCAATTGTTTCATCTTGATCCTGTAAAACAAAAGTGAAAAAAGAATATGAAAAAAAATATGGGACGATATAGTAATACTGGAAATCATCATGCATGTCATAAGAATGTCAAACAATATATTTATTATTTTAGATAACCAAACACATTACCTCATTAGTTCTCTTTTATTTTTTTTTGTGACGGACTTCCTAACCCTACAATATCATCATCCATTTCAATATCGTCATCCACTTTTTCCAGTGTCTCCTAGGAATCACGAGGTTGAGTCTTCCTCACTACTTGCCAACCTTTGTTGGAATTATCATTGACATAAAAAACTTGAGATGCTTGGTCTGCTAAAACAAATGGCTCATTTGTTTTGAAATATCTACCTGGATTGATGCTCACAAAGTCATACTCATCTTTTTTGACTCCCTTTATTTCATCATACACATCAAACCAATCACATCAAAATAAGATCACTCTTCTATCCGGTACAAATTATAATTCAATAACCTCTGTTAAAACTCCATAGTAATCAATGTTATCACCAGGAGTACCATTATTGTAGACTACAACAACACCATAATTCTGAGTTCATAACTCTTTATCAAAATCTTATACATGAAATATATATCCATTAACATTATAATCATTGCAATGTGTTGAATATTTGGTAGGACCGCGTGAAAGTGAAAGCAGATCTTTCATGATCCGACTATCATCTCCTTTATGCAATTGTGTGACCTATGAATAAGATTGCACTGAATACTTTAGAATGATTAATATAATATTATAATATTAAATTTGATGGTTATGTATTACTTACTCTATCTTTAAACCATTTAATAAATTGTTGGTTCCATTCTACATCAGACAAGCGTCGAATAGTATCCTTATGAATTTGTGCAAATTCTCTGCAAAATTAAAGTGAATCATTAATTTCATAGAGAAAGGAAATAATAAAAATGAGATTACATGAGTTCTTTCCATACTTGAGATACATTAATACTTCATCACAATTCTTCAATATATATATATATGTGCTTGTTCCAATTCATCTGCCTCAATTTCACATGGATCTTTAGCTTCCAAAGTTTTTCAAGGTTGATAAATCATAGATAAACCTCTATCAGATTCTTTTAAACCCCCATCATAATTTATTTCAGGACAATTGAATTTTGTGTCAATTCTATGTAAATACCTTGAACACAAGGTCATACACTCATTTGCAATGTAGCCCTCTGCAATAGAACCTTCAGGGCATGCCCTATTACTAATGAGAGATTTCAAAAAATACAACCATCGTTCCATAGGATACATCCACCTATAATGAATAGGTCCGGAAACTTTAGCTTCAATAGCTAAATACAGAGGCAAGTGCACCATGACATCAAAAAAATGAAGGAGGAAAGACCTTTTCTAACTTGCAAAGTGTTATGGGAATTTGCACCTCAATATGTTCTAAATCTTCAGTTCTTAACTCCTTGATCCAAGCACACTAAAAAAAAGAGATAGCTCAATAAGTGGTTCACACATTTCTTTGGACAACATACCACGAAGTACAAGAGAGAGTAGATGTTGTAGAAGAACATGACAATCATGACTTTTCAACCCAGATATCTTGTGATCTTTTAAGTTCACACATTGAGAAATATTAGATGAAAAACCATTAGACACTTTTAGATTCTTTAAGAAAAGAAAAAAAATTGTGCTTATCCTCAGGAGGCAATTTATAGCCTGTAGTTGGAACTTTAACTTTCTCCCCCTTTTGGATGAGGTACAATTCTGGTCTAATATTTATCTCTTGCAAGTCTAATTGAGTGTTAATTGTATCCTTGGTCTTTTATTTTACATTCATAAATGTCCCCATAAAAGCCTCACATATATTTTTATTAATATGCATAACATCCAAATTATGTCGCAATAAGAGATACTCCCAATATAGAAGTTTAAAAAAGATATTTTTCTTGTTCCAGTTATCCTTTCGAACTTTATATGATATCTTCTTCCTTTTCTTTAGATATCTTAAAAATTGTTGCCATTCAAGATCTTGTACTTCATTAAGTATCTCTGTACTAGAACGATTTTTTGGTGGTGGCATTTTCTCTTTCGTACCATGAAAGAATTGTTTCTTACTACGAGAAAGGTAACACTGATGACCCATAAAACATTGCTTCTTACTATTAGCCAATTGAATTGAGCAAGTTCTTTGTTGTAACAGGGACATGCCAATTTTTCTTTGGTACTCCATCTAGATAAATTTCCATATGCTGGAAAGTCATTGATGGTCTATAACAAAGATTCATGCAACATAAAATTCTATTTAGTTGATGCGTCATAGGTCTCAACACCTATTTCTCATAATTCATTAAATTCCTCTATCAAAGGCTGAAGATATATATCAGTTTTATCTCTTGGACCATTTGGACCAGGAATAAGCATTGACAAAATAAAATTTTCTTGTTTCATACACAACCAAGGTGGTAAATTATAAGGAATATGAACCACAGCCCAAATGCTATGTGAGGTTTTTGAATTTTGAAATGGCTGAAATCCATCACTAGCAAGTCCAAGTCTAACATTACATAACTCAGCAGCAAATGAAGGATAATGTTCATCAAGTGACTTTCATGCCATTAAATCAGCTGGGTGCCTCATTATCCCATTATCAACTCTTTTATCCTTATGTCATGTCATTAGAGTAGATGTCTTTGAAGACGTAAACAACCTCTGAAGTCTAGGCTTTAAGGGAAAATAGCGTAAACTCTTTGTTGCTATCTTTTTGCCTTTTTTTGTTCCTTGTTTCTCCGCTATGGGTATCTATTTTCCATATAGACGCACCACAAACTTTTTAAGAATCGATTGAGCTATCTTTCATCCAGTATAACATGCAATCATTAGTACAAGCATCTATCTTATTGTAAGAAAGTCAAAATTCTCAAATTATTTTCTTCGCCTCATAATATGAGTTTGACAAATCAGCACCATCAGGAAATAACTCCTCTTTCAATATTTTCAATATCATTGTAAAAGATTTATTACTCCAATAGCCCATACTTTTGATGTGAATCAATTTAATCAATGTGGGAAGCTTTGACGATTTTGAATTTTGATACAGTGGTTGCTCAAAATCGTTCAATAATTTGTAAAATTGTTCTGCTACATCATTTGGCTCCTCCTCAACACAATTAGTATATGTAGGTCCACCATCATGATTAGGATACAAATCTCTCAATAATTCTTCTACTTCATCTCCATTCTCACATTCTTCCACTTCATCATCATATCCATCTTCAGATTCGGATTCAGATAATGGTTCACCCAAGTGTTCTTTATGGTGAAACCAGAAAGTATAATTCTTGAACTATTCCATGTACTTTAAATGTGTCTCAATTGTTTTATGAGTTCCTAAAGTAGTATTGCAACATTTGTTACATGGACATCGTATTTCATGTTCTTCTCCTATTTTTCAAAAAGCATAATTCAAAAACTTTTTGGCTCCACTTTTGTAGATTTCACTATCCCGATCATTAATAAGTTGCATCCATTGCTTACTAGGTGCCATAACCTTATAAAATATTAGATTGAGAAAAATTAAATGATAAAAAATTATATGCAAGGACGATGCTTAACTAAATCAATGTCACTAGTAACCTACCTGATAAAATTATCATTAAGGACCTCAGTAGAAGAATTAGCTTACAACTAATGCAACAACAGTAACATACCCAGTATATTCCCAATAGGTGAGGTCTGGGGAGGGTAAGTGTATGCAGTTCATACCACTACCTCAAAAGTGAGATAGAGAGGTTGTTTTCTATAGACCCCCATCTTAAAATAAAGCAATCTAAGATAAGATAAAGAATAGTAATATAACAAGATACAACTGAAATTAACAAATTCAATAATACCAAAAGTAAGATACTCTAACTACCAGACCAAAACATACAATATCCTAAACTCCTACTAACCTTTTACCCTAATTTGTCTTTTGCACACCTTCCTATCCAGGGCTATGTCCTCGGTAAGCTAAAGCTACTCCATGTCATGTCTAATCACCTCTCTCCAATACTTCTTCAATCTACCTCTACCTCGCTTGAAACCATCCCTAGCCAATCTCCCACACCTCCATACTGGGGCATATACAAGTTCTACACTAAAAGAAAGAACCTTCCCAGAAATTTAACTCATGTTAGCCCGTTCTATATATGCAAGGGTCGAGGAGATATTGTAACCATTAAATTTTGCACTGCTAGATAGTACAGCAAGAATCTTTCTAGAACTCGTGGGTTATGCCAGGAGAGTTGGTGGAAAAATATCAACTTTTATTTAAGCTGGAATTTAGGAGGAAAAGGAAAAGTAAAGCATGGAACATGGCTCCTCTAGCATTCATATGCCCTATTCTAAGAAAGCAAAGCTCCCTTAAGGCTGTATCTATTCTACTTCAATAGGAAAAAAAATTGCAATCAGAGAAAGAAAATGGGCAAGGGAAAGTAAATAACCAGTACGTGGCAGACTCAAAGGATCGAGAAGGAAAAGCAAAAATCACCAGTTTTGTGAACTGCAGTCAGAGAACCCACACTCACTGATCTGCACACATATACCCCTCCATCAAGATATTCACACGCACAATACGCACAACGAAAATACACATACTCCCCAAATTAAAATTCTGATCACCAGAGGCCTCTCTCATAATTTATATACGCACAACACACCCTCATACAATACACAGACTACCCTCACTGATCTGCACACACACACCACTCCATCAAGATACTGACACACATAATACAAGCAACAAAAAAACATATACTCTTTAGATTTTCCTTCAATGAAATACACCCATATACACTACACACATAGAAAAATACAGGGGAGAGGGGTTTAAAAAAATAGACAAATCAAAAAAGACATGAAGGGGCAAATGAGTGTAAGTTTGTACGTAACTTTTCTCATTAAGATATGACACATCATGATTTCGGCCATAATACTCATGGTTGTATGAGCAAATAATAATAAATATTATGTCACCTTCGAATCTGGATAAAAAATAGAGTGGTTATCTTTTAAAGAACCAATTGGGAGAGATGAAACACCTTTAGTAAACCACAGCCAACACCTTAATATTTATAAAATGTCTGCCATCTTATCTTCCATATTCTCTTAATCACTGTCTGTGGTTCACTCTATGTCAAAGACTATCTTCCAAATAAAATGTACAATGAGTTCGACTTTTTTTACCCTTTAGATAGAATGTGTCTTGATCGAAGGACAAAAAAGGAGGCACCATGTTTTGCTCTTAGCCAGCCAATCAACTACTTTAAGAAAACATTGGGCCATTTTCTTTGGGTATATATGTACATCGGCACCAAACTCACCACTTCTATTTAGGAAAACAAGCTTAAAAGGTACTCATGTTTCTAGTTCATGAAAAATAATTAATCCGACAGACATACCTAAACAAATAGCATTCCATCAAAACATTCTTTAATTTCTATATCCAAAATCCTTTGTTTTCCCCCAACAAAGCTCCCATCATGGCAGCAAAAGAAATATACTAGTATAAATTATGATTATTCTATCCAATTATAAAGATACCATCACTAGCAATATATATAGATCTATCTATATTATTACACTGCAAAAAGGGAAATTTGATTTAATACAGTAAATTTTTCAAATAATTGCACTTAAGCATTATATTCCATTACTAAAATACAAACTTACAAAAGAGCGGTATTGTATGTTCATTAACAAGTGCACTTGCCGAGCGTTAATATAAATTCCAGTTATTTATGTTGTTTAAAGTCTATAAAGATAGATTATTATTGCGTAATCCAACAAGAATTCTTCAAAGCATACAAATTGAACTTTTTCTTAATTGATAAATGTGTTTAATTTATGCACACATTGATCAATCATCAGACAGCCTATACCACAGTGTCAAGGAGTAGATTAACCTTCTCAAGGTTAATTATTTTCGAATATAGAACATGAAATATAGTCGACCAAAATCAATTGGATGTAAAATAGAAGTAGCATATGAAGATCGAATGAAACTAAATATTGAATACTGAGTCTTAAGTTTTGAAGAAGATTCGTATAAAAATGAAAAAAATGCGGGGAAAGAGAGGAAGATAAGTCATTACCATTATCCTAAGAGTCTAAAGGGAGCTTCCTTTCCTGTAGAAAAAGTTCCAAACAAAAAACAGATACTCCTATCAATTGGAAAATGTGAAGCAGGATAAAGAAGAATATACATAAAAGTAGACAGTTGGAAAACTGTTATTAAATTCCATCTACTCAAGGGTTGGGTAAGAGAATCAAGCTGAACCACTGAGGAATCATCAATTAGTTTAACATAAATACTCTTTATAGTTGAACTAAGCTCTCATGTTATGCCGGTTTATGTGATATATTCTTGTCATTACCAAACTACGGATAAGGTAAAACTATTCATAAGAGAGAGACTGAGAAGCAGATGAAATGGAAGAGTTAAAATAGTGGTATACCTAGTGTCTTTCATTTAATAATCTTTATACATTAAAATTTAATGCCTAATCTTTAGTTATGGGTACAAATTATTCTTTGCACTAAATTTTTGCAAAGAGAACTTCCTCTATTTTTTTCTCGGCTAAGCCATTTTGCTAGGTATCCTTATTAACTCCACATCTTTTAGCCTTTTTGATTGGTAAAACAATTCATGACAACCATATCCTCCTTAAACTAAACTTGTCTAACTGGGTCATTAGGTCATAACTAATCTAAACTTATTTGTAGTAGGAAATTAGATAGCAGGCTATGTGTGTTTTGATTCGTCAATATAGCAGGTTAATTCGATTTATAGAAGTGAAAAAATGTCTTTTATACAAACATTAGGAAAAGACAATCAGGATTTAGAATTATACTCTTGTTCCTTTTTTTGACAAATTATACACTTGTTCCTTATATTCAGTTAGTAGGAAATGTGATTACCGCTATACAAGTTAATCAAACAAACTGTAATTACATGCTAAATCTCTATTTCCAAGGAGAAGCAACAATAAAGAAGAACAAGGGATCCAAGAAAATAGAGGTCAGCCATATCTTTTGAAGAATATCTATAGACAGAAACCTATTCACAGTCATTCTGCATAGAATACTCATAGTGTTTCATCTGCGTTGACTGAATCGTAAAGACATGGGTATAAGGAAGATATTGAAAAGTTGAAGCGTGAGAACAAATTGCTTCATTTAGAACTACACGGACATAAATAGAATTATAAAGGACTTGAAATGCAAATGTAGGTTCTTACCGAACGTGTCCAACAAGTGAAAGACCAAAAATATAATGTGCTCTCTCCTACTCTAAGATGGACTCCTTATGGAAAATACCATATATTTTGCGGTAGGATTTAAGTCCTACGACCTCATGATAACATCAGGCATAGTGGGGGAATGGTATGACTGGACAGAGAGGAGAAAAAACTCCATCACGAGAATGACCTTTAATTTCAAAGTTATGGAATGGGTATCATCAATCCTGCAAGAAGCATCCAAGACTAAGGGGAGCACAATCAGAAGGTGGAGGAAAAAATATTTTTTCAGAGATATACCGTGCAAAGAATTTTAACAGTTTTGGGAAATACATTAGCATGATAAATGTTAGAGGTAGAAGAAGGCTCGTCATCACTATCCCTGAGCTAACTTTTAACTTAGGCTTGACAGAAATCACAAAGAAGATTAGAAGATTCATTAAATGGCAGCAACGTGTGGGGAACTTAGAGACAAATAGACTGGTGGACGATAATATTCCCTATGCAAATATGTTAAGGAGCTTTAAATGTGCTAACAAGGGGAGGAACAACACGCCAGTAGGGGATATAATAAAAAAGAGTGGTAGAATCTGCATTAATGAGGGTGCTTACAATCTTCATAAAAAAATCAAACACTACAATTATCACCCAAGGTAAATCCACTTCCTATCCTTTAATGGTATGTTAACTACACAACTTAGTAGACTAAAAATTACTAGGATGTCAAGAGAGTGTTTCATGTTCAAATTCTAATCACTACATTTTTATTTTTCGAAAACCCTTTAGTGAAAATCCTACATAACGCCATTGCTCATTCACCAAATATCTTACCAGATTCTCACATCATCTCATCTTAATACTGAAGGTTGAACAACTCTTCCCATTTCAATTGAAGTTCACCTCAGTCCTAACTTCTAACCAAAGATTACTCAACACAAAAATATCCCTCATAATCAGTAGAGGTATTCACAATTTTATCTAAATAGTCAAACTATATGATAGTCTTCCCTTATTGCCAGATTGTACAACTCTTAAAAACTTCTGAGACTCAAGCTAAACCTAATTGTAACTACTAATCCAAAGCATATCTTGCTCCAAGTAGTACAATAACAAAAGTCCACCGTACTTAGATCACATCGTAAATTAAGATATCATAAATGGCAACATGACAAATCTAAGGCTCTGTCACACCCCGCCCCACTTTGAGACTACCCCACCCTTCCCCGCATAGAAAACCAACCTCACTCCGTGCCTGCTATGCCCCATTGCTATTCCTAGAATCTAGATGACAAAGAGACGTTAACTGACCAACCATAAATTGACAAATTTCATACTAAATTACTGAGTTGTACAAATTAAAAAAATAATAGATTCGGATAGCAATAAAACTAATTTAAAACAATTTTGGAAGAAAAGAGCAACCCGTTTAATTGAACATAAATCATACCTTGAATTCACGATTAAAGCAAATTATTAGATGCAATAACCCACGGAATTGAAGAAGTAATTGAAAAATTTTCCCTCTGAGAATAGCTCCTCTGAGATTTATCTTTTGCTATGTGTGTGAACTAAAAGTAAGAAAGAAACAAGACAAAATATAGGTTACTTCAATGCCATTATGAAAACACAATCAAGAAGAGCTTTATAGTGCAAACCCACAGTGAAAAATTGAATATTTTGAAAAGGGTGTGAACTAAAAGTGGACAAGAAGCCCAATTTAGGTTTGCCTCACTGCAAAATTTAAGCATGTACTATTTGATTTATGACTAGCCAACGTCGATGATGTGCACTGGTCGTATAGCTGCTGTAGAGAAGCTTGAATGATGAGTAGCTTTGTTACCTTAATTAATTATTCAGAATGAATTGATTAAAAGCTAAGTAAAAAAGAATTGGCGCCTATTAATTATTTTAGTGAACTAAAATAAATTATTAAAATTTTACTATTTTATTTTGGCGTTAGCTTTTCCCGCTCAAAGCTCCTAATTAAAATTTGAGATCAGTTAAGAAAATATTAGGGACCGAATTTTGTACCTTCGCAATAAAATATAATATTAAGGACCAAAATTTAATCTCGTCCTAATAAGTATACTTTTAGCAACCAAATTATTGAATCATATCTGAATGTTGGTCTTAAATAGTCCTTTTTCTTGTAGTGTTATCCAAACAGGAGAAAAACTGTATCTGTATACAAGTAAGACATAGTCTAAAATAGGAAAAGGTAGGAGTCAACTCCAGATGCATAGATAAATCGCTACCTCGAATGGGCTCTAAGTATCGCCTGAATCGACTATTCATGCAATGCACTCGTACATGGATCTGCACCAAAAGGGTGCAGCGGGGATGAGTATGGTCCACTTGTACTCAGTAGATATCATAGGCTGACTGAGTAAAGTAGAAAATAAAACATATAAACACAAACTATGTGCACATCACCTGCAATCAAAAAATATTCCAAACAGTAACCCACACTATCTCCACTAAAAGTTCTAATATATACAAATAAAATAATCATATTTAGAGAAAAAAAGAACAAAAATACATGTACATCAAATACAAGTATATGAAGATAGAACAGATTAGTAGATATCAAGTCAAAGATAGAAATACAATCACAACATAAGCACAATATATAAAGTGCAATGAAGAAAAATAAGATAATGATGATGATGCTGATGTGATGCACAAGGTTTTCGGACAACCTTCGTATAGTAACCATTCAAGTCATTTTCCATATTTTTGGGTATTTTCACCATTAAAGCTTTTATATCGCTTCCCCAAGTCATTTATGACTTGCTGGAACTAACAGTTTAGTTACCAAAAAATTGTTATATTTTTAAAGTTATTTCCTTATTTTGAAGTCTTTGTTGGTTCCAAACAATTCTGTAGAGTCCCATATTTTTTTGAAACAACCTCATATGAAAATTTTAACTGCTCCATTAAGTCTTAAACGTCGAATTTGGTAAGGTTCCATAGTTTATTTGTATATAGGGAATTTTGGATGAATTCTGAAGGGTTGGTGGAGACTTGGAACATTCCAAGCCTCAACTGTGATCTGGTGCACCCGTGATCATGGACCTTGGAACGCGATCACGATATGGAAACACCAGCAAGTGCTGCGATAATGAAACTTCAAGTCTTGAACATGACTCCCTTACTAATGGGCCTAACCTCAATTACAGAGGTAAATATTTTAGTCGCGACTTCTGAGTCTGAGTCCTTATGTTGTGATAGATACTATCAAGTCGCGATAGCGGCTCTTGAGAACCTGATATGGGTATAAATACCTTATTTTGCCTGATTTTTCCTATCCTTCAATCTTTGTGATGGTTAAATCCTAATTAGTGAGATAACTATGAATTAAAGCTTGTGGATGATTAGGGAAGCTTGATTAATTCTTATTTCTTGATTCTGCTTCGGGTTTGAGGTAAGATTCCTCAAGGTTCATGGTAAAAATTTCTATTTCTTGACTAAAAATTTCAATACCTTTGAGGCTTGATTTTAGCCCCAAATTATCTCAAATTTTATCTATTTTTAGGGTAATGATTCCTGGAGCATGTGCGAACGTTGGGTTGGTTTCAAAAATGTGATTTTCCATAAGTACGACCCATATGAGATTTTAAGGTAATTTTTGGACCCAAATAACAATAGTGCAATATGGGTATCATTATTCTTATAATGATGTGTAGAATGTGATTTGATACCTTGGCATCTTGCAGAAGCTTTTTGAAAGGGAAAAACAATGATTTAGCGGATCTTATGAGGTTTTTTGGGCGTCCATATAGGATAGGTTTTACCCATTGTTTGATTGATCTACTTCATAGTATATTTTATGATAATTTGTTAGATTTGGGATGAGTTTTAAGTGTTGATGTGATAAATTGAAATACTTGGGATTAGTTGAATCATTTAGGCTATTTTGACTATCATTTTAGGCATGATTAGCTTAGTTATTCCTATCCTAGGTCAAATTAACCTTGTAGGATCTGGTTAGGATAAAAATACCCTAGTTACTCAATTAATGAGAAGATTTCCTTAGTCACTTGAGTTTAGGATGAAACTTGCCCAAATTGCCTCATCTTAGGTGAAATTGACCTAGTTGCTCAATATTAGGAGGAATAGCAATCCTAGGGTTAGTGGTGGCTTGTTTAACATCTAATGGTAGAGTAGATACCTTAACCTAGTCTGGGATAGATGTTTCTTGATAAATAATTTCTAGAATTTATATGTGGGCACTTCGACCCAACTTAGGACAAGACTTTTAATAGTTATTGAAGATCCTTTGATACGCTTGTGTACATCTAGGAATATGGTTATTTTAGTGTTATTTAGATTCCTTGGTACTTTTTTGTTATGATGAATGATGTTGGAAGTAATGCTTAAACTATTATGCTATATATATAGATTATTGGATAAGCTTATGATGAGCTATTGAATATGCTATTATTTGGCTATTGATTGGGCTACCGAATATACTATTGAATAATTCCTTGAGTATGATATCGGATAAGTCATAAATTAAGTTATTGATTATGCTATGAATTTACTATAGATCATGAGACGGATTAGCTATTGATCAAGCTAATGATAAGTTATCAGTTACGCTAATGATAAGCTCTCTATTATGCTAATGATAAGCCACGAATTAGGTTATTGATAAGTTATTGCATATGATTTTGATAATGAATATGGATTATCTTAATGGTTATGCTTATCTATTATATTGGAAATCATGCTACTCATTATGCTAGAACTCACAATTTCAGTTATAACTATTGATCATGTTAATATATTACATAGCTGTTATTCTATTTAATACTTTAATGATTATGCTATTGGACATATTGGTGATGATATTGATTATTTATACCTGATATGAATCTAGAGAATTGCTATGATATTGATGATATTAATGATGACATTATGATGATATATATCTGGCAAATTTGAAGGATGATTATGATGATATATATGTACTCGGCAAGGATTAAAGATGATATGATGATACATACACCCGACAAGGTCGGCGGATGATTATGTTGATATATATAATCAAAAAAGTCATAGCATTATTATTATGATATACCCAACAAGTTCAAAGGATGATTATGATGATACATGATATTGGGTGTATTTTTGTACTTTAGTGTTGATATCTTAGCTTATTTAGCCTTATTTTGAGTATAATTCGTATGCTTTATGTGTTTATGTTGATATAAATAAGCATCTAAGTGTCCAATTATGTGATTACATTTTTTAAAGGAGTTTTTAAATAATGGATTATTTAGAGTCTACATGAGATGACTAGTTTTACTAGCTTGAGCTAGGTGTGGTTCTAGTCTACTGTGATGGATTCTAATCTGTTGAATGAGTTCCTAATGTATTTAATGTGTAATTACATGTGTAAAAACTTGATTATAATGTTCAAAGTGAAATTGAATTAAGTAAGAGTCAAAACACAAATTAAATGATCAATGTGGGCAAGCCTAGTCTTAGCTAGTGTTTTTAGTTCATCGTTGAGAATGTTGTATTGCTTTAAGCTCTAATATTTGGTGTTTGATCATGTAGGATGCTTGGTGAGTTTATTTTTAGGACATATGAAGTATACACAAGCTTCAAATTGAGCGGAAACAACACCACAAAGCAAGGGATGAAAGAAGGAACACATAGAAGAATATAGGCATAAAATTTGCAATTCCAGTGAGCCTACGCGTTTAGGCCATGACGTAGACCTCCCTCAATATGATTAAAAAACTCCCCCAAATGCTTTATCCAATGTAATAATAAATTCATCACTTGTATTAGTCCATGGGTATCCACCAATGTGACGCGCCACTATTTCCACACACGGCTAATTCCTCAATTATAAATAGAACACTTTGTAACACATTATACTTACTTTTGGACATCTTGGAACTGGAGAGAAGGATGATACACAAGTTTTTATAGGGTTTATATTCTTTGAATTTAGCTTTTTAATATATTTAATCATGTATTCAAGTATTTGAATTACGATTATGTCGATTAGTGGCTAAACGCACCCTTTCCGGGGTTAAGGCCAAGAACATGTTTCCTATCGTTATGAATTGAAGTTGTTCAGATTGCTTAGCATATTTGGTTGTTTAATTGTCCATTTTTAACCATTTTAAGGATTTACACCCTTATAATACATATATTATCGACCTTTTGATCTTGAGAGAGGGAATAAGAAGATAGAACGTGGGGATGAATAACGTAAGGTTCATATTTATTTATGAAATAAGGAATGTAAATTATAATCTAGGAAATGGATGTACCTAGAAGCCTTGCTTGGTTCAAATGTATGATGATATCTTTAAGCACTTAATTGGATTATTATATCCCCGCTCAACGATGTAGTTGTAGCGTCTAAGTTAGGTAAATGATTAGAGGTAGGGAGACCATGATCATGGGATAAATCCTATAAACCAATAACCAAGATAAGAAATCTAATGAATGAATTTTAATAGAATAGATTGACTGTTCATAGTTCCTAAATCCTGAACTTTCCTCCATTGATTGTCTCAAGTCTTTACTTTACATACTGTTTACTTTACTTTTAGAATATAACTTTCAAAACTCTTTTAGTTACGTTGTACCATTCTAATCTCAATAGTTGAACTAGAATTCAATAGTTTCTTAACACTAGTCCCTGTGGGAATGATACATGGCTTGTAAAAGATCCACTTTACTACTTGTGAGGCCAGTACACTTGCGTGTGCGCTTAGGCGCAACAAGTTTTTTAGTGCACCATGCATATGTCAGGCAAGACCGAAAGATGATTATGATGATATTTATGAGAATATTATTGAATATCCATATTGGTTCAAGTCTGTCTATACGTATTATACTATGATGATATACGTGTTATGATATGTTGATATTGGGATATGAGATTGACAATCTAGCTAAGTTGGAAATGAGGAAATAGTAATAATCTAGCATGATATGATTAGATCTTAGTGATAAAATGATTAGTTGATAATTATTGGTAGTTGATAAATATTAGCTAGTTGACACTTGTTAGTTAATTAATAAATAATAATTAGTTGATAAGTGATGATTAGTCGATATATATTGATTAGTTAATAAGTAATATTTAGTTAATAAAGGTTGATTTATTGATATATGAGGATTAGTTGTTACATGATGGTTAGTTGATAAGAATTGATTATTTTGAAAATGATGATTATGGACACTCGATGGTTATAGTGTGGCATAACTTTGATGAATTTTAATTATTATGATAGTTGATAAATGATTGTGTTGGGTTATTCTATCCTTTTTGTATCATTTAGGTTTATCGGGAATTGTGATGGGTTATTTACTTTTCTGCACCAATTAGCAAATGAGAGACAATTTGAAGTTATGATTGCATGTATTGATACTTTAGTTATGTTATAATGATATTTTGGTTATCTATTTATTTATGTATAGTGATGTTGGAGATATTTCAGGTTCGTTTCCTTACCTTGACTTAGTTATGTTATCTTGCTTTTTTCATTCTTATATAATTATTGAGCTCAGTAGATCAATGATGCCAACTAAGTACCCATTATTTTGGTACTCATAATGCACTTTTATACCTTTTTGGTGCAGATCCGACACTAGTTGTTGCCCTTGATCGATGTTCGTGATGTGTTGATATCCAAAGATATGGTAAGCGCATGAAGTTAGAGTCACCTATTTCTTTCTATCTTTCTATGTTTAGTCTTTTGTTTGTAGATAGATGTATTGATTATTCTAGATATTTGGGTTGTATTTTTATTACTAGGTGCTCTTGTACTGCCATTGCCAGGTCATGGGATGGTATTTTGTAGTGACCACCTTTAAACTATATCTATTTTCTTGCTTATTTATTTTGTTGGATTTCCTATTAGGCCCTTTTAGGGGCAGTTCCACCAAATTAACCCATTGTGATTAACTTTAAGTTACTGTTTGGATTACCGACTAACAGGATAGAGTATATGCCATCATGACTCGTAGATCGGGTCATGACACTCCGTATACACCTATGGATCTAAAGCATCTTGACGTAGGTCCAATTGATGGTTCATCAACCTGTATACAACCAATATCCAATATCAATATCCATAACTCCTTTCTGGCACATATATCGGTAGAGGGTTTTTAAAGATGTCACATTTTCTATCAGAAAAAGCCAATGTTTTCAGTATTTCCAGTATTTCCACGGTGGTATCAATGTTTCATGAATGAATATGATATAAGGATGTAATGCTCGCAACCAACCAAAATGAGAATGTCAAGTATCCAACCAATATACGAAGCATGTTAGCCAAAAATCCACAAAGATCAACCAACCATCCATGATCCAATATAATCAAAAAATTATTAAATAAAACATGCTAGAAAATATCATTGATACCACATAATTACAAAAATCTAGGCTTTTTCTAACTAAAAGGAGTGTAACCAAACATACATATATCAATACCAAGCAACCAACATCGTATAAGACCCCACACAATCACACATAGCAAATAGTGGCATAAAAACCATCAAATATTATCAACATAGGCCTCCACACTGACACTTAAATAATTTGCCAAAGTTTCATCACACCTTCGATGCTTAAAATGGTAAAAATATGTACTTGGGTCATTTTGTAGGATATGATGTGTATTTTATGTATGTTGTAAGTGAATTAGGTTGGAAGTCAGTAGTTCAGAAAAGGATGAAAAAGATCTGAAAATAGTCAAAGTGGTGACTGGACCACGAGTTGTTTAGGCACCTAACAACTTATGACCCAAGTCGGGACGTTAATAGTAAGTGATGTGATTTCAGGAGTAAAAGTGAAGGTTGACCATGAATCATTAGGAATGACAATGATTCGTGGTGTGAGTCATTCTGAGCATATCAGAGAAAGTCATGAGATTACTAAGTTAAGGTTCCAGTGGAAAGGGTAAATACCACAAGTCGGTATGACTAACAACGACTCATAGAAGGAATCATTATGGAAACATACCCAAAAGTACTAAAATCTTAAGATTCACTGGAGTGTCAACGAATTGTAATACATGACTCATTAAGTTTGATAATGAGTTGTTACCACAGTTTGAAAGAGGGCAACGACAGAAGGTAATGAGTCATCGACAGTCTTGATGACTTATTACCAGAGGTGTGACGGCTGCTGGCTTAGTATTTCAATTTTGTTTTGGTTAGGTTTTATTTGTTATTTTGAGAAACTATAAATACCCTTGAGATTATTTTCATGCTTTCACTTATGAATTCTATGGAGTTTCTTACTACCATGAGCAACTAATTTCCTTAGCTAGGGTTGTCGGAACCCTGGTGGATTAATAAAGTAGGGGACGTATGAGATCCAGTTAGATCATTATTGCTACATGTATTGTGATCTTCTTCATATTAATTACTTACTTAGCTATTGCAGAGGCTAAGAACTTGCTTATATTCATGATCATCCTCATAATGGAGTTCGAGATAGGGGAAAGAAGATTACAACAGTGATTTGAGGATATCAACCCTCATCTAATAACTTAAGACCCACAAGGTGAAGGTTAAACTAGGATCAAAGGCAAGGCTTAGTAAAGAGACACCCTAAGACTCACAAGGTTAAGGGTGAAATTTACCAATGAGTCCACAAGATAATTTGTGATACCTATCTTGTCAGATTGTACATGCATAGAATTGAGATAGTCAGATTGAGCACAAGAAACCTACGAAGTTAGAAGATAGCGGGAAAACTAGTGTACTATTCGTTTTAGATTGTCTAAAACCAAAAACATCCAATTCTTGTTACTTTTTACTGATTAATGCAAATCCCCCTTTACTTTTCTGCACTACTAAACTATTTTAGAAAATTTGAAAGATATTTTTGGTTTATTCTCTATGGGTTCGACCCTAACCTTGTTAGGTTACTATATTTTACTTTGATAACATTATACTTCGTGAAGGTGTAGTTTTGGTCAACATCAAATTTTATAACCATTACTGGTGAATATGATTGCAGAATTATTGATTGAAGTTGTTAAAGTTTTCTAGTTTTAATTTTCTATTCTTCTTGGGGCATACTCGGTGTAACCCTAGCATGAGGATTCAAGGCAATCCCTTACTCCCAATTAATCTTGAACTGGAAAGAATCCTGCAACAAAATCATAGGATGTTAGAACACAAATGAGAAGCTAATCTTGAAGAGGTCTAACCTAAATCGCGTGCCTCCTCCTCCATCTAGTGAGATTCAGGAAACTATAAACCAGACTACTAATAGATTACTAGCAGAAGACAATGCGGTCAGGCAGGAAGGGTAGAGACATAGAGGAGATCGTCGAGCAAAACCCAACAAAAATCAAGATAGAGTTAGAAGGAGTAGAACTCAAGTACTTGTCGATTTGAAGGAGGACTTGGGATACGTTTAGCCTACTAAGATAGGAGGTATCATTCCTCCTACATTGCCACCAAATATGAAGTTTTATATGACTAGTGCCATGATCCATCTATTGAATATGAAAGGTGTGTTTTTGGTGCCCACTAATAATGCAAATATGTACTTTATTAATTTTATTGGGATTTGCTCATCATACACTATACTGGGGGTAGAACAGAAAGCTCTTAGACTCAGGTTATTCTCTTTCTCTCTAACTAGTGAAGCTATATTATGGTTAGGGGAACTCCTTGAGGGTCGATTACTACTTGGAATGATTTGTAGAGGTAGGTTTTAGATCATTGCTTTCCCCTATCTAAAATGCTATGATATAAGGATGAGATATATGACTTTAGGAAGTTTCACTCTTAATCAATGTATGAGGCATGGTTTTGGTTTAAAAAGATATTTATAATGGTGCCAAATAATAAAATTATGGGAAGCAACTTGGTTGAAATATTCTATCAAGCCCTTCAAACTAGTTTGAAAGCTATAGAAGACACTATTACAGGTGGAGAATTCATGCGCCTGCGTTGGGAGGAAGAACTTAAGATATTAGATTATACCTCTCACAACAATCGAGGGTGGCATACTCAGGAGGTTAAGAGAGGCGCTGAAACTTATGCTATTTCCACTTCCAGCTAGCACTGATTTATTGAAGACACAGTGGTGTAAGAGGTTACTCAGCTAGGGATGGAGGTTGGATTATTAATGAAGAATTTCGCAACATTGAATTCTAACAAGGTGATTGTAGTGATCTTATAGAGTAAGGCCTCCAAATTTTATGATTCTTATTTGGAAGAAGGGGGAAAATATCTATATAGAGAGTTAGTGGGTTTTCGAGCCAAAGGGCAAGGGAACCAAGGTTGGAACTACTATGGGGATAGGTATAGATATTAAAGCTGAGAAAGGGATAGCAACTGGAGATCTAAGAATGATTACAAAGAGAAAGGTGATGCATATGTTCCACCAGGTAGTCATGATAGTGAACCAAGGATGGAGGCTATGTTGTCCAATCTAGTAAAGGGTTAGAAAAGTCAGGAAACTTGTCATAAGAAAATTAAGGAAGACATCTTAGATTTGACCCATAAAGCCGAATCACATGCCCCTGCGATCAAACAGTTAGAGCAATAATTTGGCCAAATGTCAGCAACTTTGAATCAGTGGCAGTAAGGCACCCATCCAAGCAATGTATTTTATAATCGTAAGAACGATAGTAACTATCTTGCCATCACCACTTTAATGGTAAGACAATTGTTGACCCCTATGTGCTTGTGATTGATAAGCCAAGGAAATATAGTGTTGATATTGGTGAGACACCTTAAGTAGAGATAGAGAAATCGATAAGATATAGTAACAGTGTTAAGAAGAATAAAGGAAAGGGAAAGATAGCTAAGTATGTGTTGAATACCACTCCACGACCTCCCCCCCCCCTTTTTCCTAGAGAATAAGGAAGAAACAAGGGGAACAAAAATATCATAAATTTTTGTCAATATTGAAAGAACTATCTATTAATATTCCACTTGCTGAAGCTTTGGAGTAGATGCCTGGCTATGCAAAGGTTTTGAAGGACTTTATCACTAAAAAGAAAATAGTGACCTAAGAGCCCACAGATAATGTACACTATTATAGTGTTGTGGCTGCCTGATAGTTGGTAGAGAAAAGGGACCCTGGAGCATTCACTATTTGATATGTTATTGGGTCCTTCGGCTTCTCTCGAGCATTATGTGATTTGAGAGCTAGCATCAATCTCATACCGTTGGTGGTGTATAGGCATTTGGGTTTGGGGGCATCTAAACCTATATCTATGAGGCTATTGATGGTTGATTGGACTGTCAAGAAACTAGCTGGTATTTTGTGTGATGTATTGGTGAAGGTTGCATCCTTCATATTTTTGGCTAACTTTGTGATCTTGGACTGTGAGGTGGACTTTAAAGTCTAATTATCTTGGAAAGTACTTTCCTATATACGAGCAGGGCCTTGGTTAACATGAATATGGGGAGTATAAAGTTAAGAATCTATGATGAATAAGTCACCTTTAATGTTTGTCAATCTATGCGATAGTCTAAGAATATGAGAGTGGTGTTCGTGATTGAGACTATTGATGATGATGAAGTGATTATGCATGTTAAAGAGAGACTTGGATTGAGTCATTAGCAGCATTCATCATGAATTTTGATAGCGATGGAATCAATGAGTATGTCATACCCCTACCCTAGTCCTGGTAGTGATGGGTATCTTAAGACCATCATGTACCAGAGACCATCCCCATCGCCTAACCTTATGAGATAAAAAAATAATAATGGAAAATCTAATAAAATAGTAAAAAAATTATGAATGGATAACTCAAATATGACTATGAGTCAAACAACAATAACCAACCCATATTTGTCCATGAAAACCTCAAAACCAGAATAACATCTAAGTCAGGACATGGCCCCGACTTTGAACAAAAAGAATCAAAAGGTACTACATTAATAAAGAAAGAATAATGAAATGATAAGGCCTTCCGAATGATGGAGTCTCAAGATATTACAACAACTCAATAGACATGCTCAACCACCTAATGTTGTACATGAGTAACACAAAAGTCTTCAAACCCTTCATCAAGAAATTATGTAGCATCATAGGACGGTCAGTGGGATAAGCACTAGCATGTCACTCAAGGAAAGTGCTAAAATAATTTCATGTCCAAAATCAATCAAACCACATACACACATTCATATATATAGATATAAAATGTTGGGATGGGGTAAGGGTCATGGCATATGATTTTTAAAACCATTAACCTAGATTGTATAGATCAATCGATCCTAAAAGCACCCATGGGAAAGATGGGTTCAACTCTTCCTACTGAAAATGCCCTATCACGTGCTATCTGTACGAACCGAGGAAAAACTGAGGGAAAACTAAAGATAGCATGGGCAATAGTCATCCCCAAATATGTATACCAAGTGTTTGTCAAGTACACGGTCATATAGACCACCAATGTCAGAAAATGTGATTTCCAGTGCTCATCCCCCCCTCCCCCCAGGACTTACACCTTCACGATGAGATATACAACCCTCCTTTAAGCCCAAATTAAAATAATTTACACATAAACCAGTCCATTAATCGAGGAAGCATTCATTAAGGTATTTACCACTTGGTATTGTCATACCAATACACTTACAAGCTAAATTAAACATACCAAACCAATCCACATAACCACATTGACTACCAAGTTCCATTAAAATCCAATTCATGGCCATCATGGATATCCAAATCCCTTTTTTATACCCATTTATCTATTAATGCAATGTATTGAGTTCGAAAGCAGGTTAACCATGTAATTTTCTATAATTAAAATCAAGTTTACGCAGTAGGTTGAGGTTCATGGAAAATCCCAACAAAAATTCATCTAATTTAGGGAAATCTATGTCTCCAATTCAAACCATTTAAATAATGTACCAATCCAGTCCCAAAAACTTTAATTCAATGCATGAATAATCAATTCAAAACATAGGACAAGTAATTCAATCAGTAACAACCAAAACCCCCTAATATAATTTCAAAATCTACAATTTAAATCATATGAAATCTATTCAATTAATTACACAATGTAAAAATAAAATTTAGGGAAGAGAAACGTCCCTAAAACATACAAGAAATTGAAGTCAATTTAAAATTTGGAGCTTGGATGATGAATGAACTGTGAAACCCTTTAATGTTCTTGGGTTTTGAGTTTTAAGAGAGAATGGATAATTTTGATCTTTGAAAACTGAAGAAAATAGGCTTATGTTATGCCTAAAGGGCATACAAAGGTTAAAAAGACCAAAGCTTCTCACCCCAAGTGAAAAAAAAAACTAGATAAAATTAACACACTACCGTGGCACACTATTATCATAGAGGTTATTCTCCGTGCTACGCTGATATCACGGAGAGTAACCTCGTGACATGGTAATATCACGGACCCTCACTACCTCAAGGTCCTAAAATGACCCTAATACCCTCCAAAAATTCCAAAAATTCTCCAAATTACCCTTTTAACATCCCTAAACACAACTCAAGTAAAAAATTAACTTTACGCACGTGAGATGGTCAAAATAAAATGATTAATGTTTTACGGGGTATCACATTATCCACCCTTAGGATCATTCATCCCTGGATGATGAGTTAGGACACTTTTAGCACGAGAATAGCAAGAATATAGCAGAATTAAATGACTAGATAAAAAATTGACAAGAGGAAAAGGAAACTCATAGCTTAAGCACTTTCATCCAACTCGGGAAACCAAAATGGTTACTTGGCCTTCATATCTTTCTCAGCTTTGTAGCCTCTTCTAACTTTTTGTTTCTCCAAAGAACCATCACTAAAGCTACGTCCTTGGTCCTTAATCTATGAACTTGCCTGTCCAATATTTCAACTAGCAATTCCTCATAAGAAAAGAAATCCTTAAAGCCAACATCCTTAACAAGCACTATTAAGTAAGGATCACCCACACACTTTTTCAACATGGACACATGAAATATGAGATAAATGGAACCTAAACTCGCCAGCAAATCCATCTCATAAGCCACATTCCCAGTTCTCCTTAAAATCTGATATAGACTAATATTATGGGGACTAAGTTTCCCCTTCTTCCTAAACCTCATGACTCCTTTCATAAGATATATCTTCAATAATACCCAATTATTTGGTTTAAATTCTGTGACACCCCAGGTGTTTGCCACTGTAAAATTTTAAGTTTTTAACTCACTGTCCTAATTATGACTCACCTTATGAGTTGTAACGTGTCATTGAGGGTCATAGAATCCCAATAATAGGGTGTATAGTAAGGGTAGACTAAGTTACTATCCTGATTAGAAGTTCCTCCTAACGAGTCATAAAGACTGTAAATAAGTCATATAGTCTCATCCGTATCCAAACTAGTGTGTACCCCAAGTGTTTTTTTCTTGACAACAACTTGGACCCTACTAGTTGTAGGGTCACTTGAATAGTCATATGGTATGAATCATAGGGTCACCAGAGAATGGTCCTTCAGTTATTGTCTCAACTGAGACTCCTAGTGATGAGCCATAACGTGTTTTTATGAGTCGTATAGTGACTCGTAGTTACTGGCAATTTTTTTAACTTAATCGCTCTAAATTCTCTAAAGTCAAGATACTTAAGGTTTTGAAAAGTTTGATCAATTAGAGCCTCAAAGGACAAATTCTATCTGTAACTCTAGATATTTTAGGCATGTTACTCTTCCCCAGCTATTACTTCGTGAAAGCATGTATTTTAAATAGTCCTCCATATAGTTTTGATATTGGTTTTGGAACATGGGTTGAGGGTTTTGAATGATTGTTGTTTATGTGATGTTTCATGTTTACATATGCATTTATTATATTTTAAATGGTGGTTTTTAAATCAATTTGATACATGAGAATAGTGAATAAACTAGAGATTATGATTTGACTAAATTTTGTAAATATTGACAATTGAATTGGTAATAACCGGAAACCAATTTTGTGGAAGTGGTTTTGAGTATGAATAAAATTGAATGGAACTACTTTTGGAACAATTGCATGATGTAAAGAGGATATTGAAATATGACGGTTTGTATTAATAAACAAAGAGAGTTGTTCTCTCGAGTTAATGGAATTCAAATGGCATGTTGATGTTACCTTGCAAGTGTAATTGGTATGACAATACAAAATATATGTTCCTACATATTTATTACAGTTCAATGAATGGGAATATGTGATAAATATTTTAATAGGTCTTAAAATAGTGTTGTGTAGTTTGGCTGTGAAAGTGGCGATCTCGAGGAATTAAACTAAAAATCGCATTTGCCAGTGTAGGGGTCTAAGTGGCCTAGGGTTCGAGTCTCGTTGCTTATGACTGGGTGGTTTAAGTCCACCTTATTATATGATTGGGAGGTTCGAGTCCCCCATATTACATTACATGATTGGGTTCTTAAGTCACCTTAGTATATGTTTGGGAGGTTTGAGTCCCCGTGTATATGTACAAGATTATTCTCTGATTCATGCAACTACACGCACTGAGACCCAACTAGGGGGTGAGATCTGAGGACCATATATCCCATGGGTACTATTATATGATGGTAAAGCTACACAAATCTAGGCTAACGTTTTAAAGTTTATGCTAAGCCTTGTTCCCTATCCTACCCTAAAGAGCCTAAAAAAGAGCCATCTAAATGCTTGAGTGATAACTATTATTGTACTTGAACTCAATAAGAGGCAAATGTTCAACCCAACTCCCTTAAAATCAATTACACAAGACCATAACATATCCTTCAAAGTCCAAATAGTACGCTCCACTTGCCCATCTGTTTGAGTGTGGAAAGTAGTGCTAAGGTTCACCTGTGTACCCAAACCTTTCTGAAACGAATACCAAAAATGAGAAGAATATTGCGTACCTCGATATGAAATGGTGGACACTAGTTCACCATACAACTTCACAATTTCCTGAATGAACAACTTCAAATAATCCTGTCCTGAGAAGTTTGTCCTCACCAGCAAGAAGTGAGAAGACTTGGTCGTCCTATCCACAATGACCCAAATAGAATTATACTGATTGCAAGACCATGTAAGACCCATAATGAAATCCATATTGATCATCTCCCACTTCCACATAGGCAATTCTATCTCTTAAGACATGACACCAATCTTCAAGTATTCTAATGAGTGGTGATTTAACCACTCATTTTCACTCAACATTCATTAACATTACCATGTTTTACATAAATAAATGAGGCATAATCATTATTTAATAGACTAATATACATATTTTGCAGTAATAGAGTTGGTAAGATGGAAAGATGTAGACTGGAGCTAAAAGAGATAAAATGAAAGCAAAGGGGTGCAGCTGAAGTCCTGGAGTAGTCATCATCCTCAGTTACCACGACTACGGGCCATAAGTCACGATTAAAGTAAGTCAAAAGGGTTAAAAAAATAATCGTGGAAGCATCACCGTGGTTGCGATAGCTGCGATTATGGCTAAGCAAGAATGTTGCCTAGGGTAGTTTTGTAAATTCACTTGGCCGAATCCCAATCCTGATATAGTCTAAAACCCGTTCTTTTTTGGGTATTTCTTACTGGAGAGACAATTTTGAATTTGAAACAAGAACCCTAAATTTGGCAATATTTGTAATTAACTTTGGAGACTTGAATCCTTAGTATTT
Source organism: Capsicum annuum (assembly GCF_002878395.1). Lineage (NCBI taxonomy): Eukaryota > Viridiplantae > Streptophyta > Magnoliopsida > Solanales > Solanaceae > Capsicum > Capsicum annuum. The sequence goes on along the minus strand of NC_061122.1, from coordinate 137,707,683 downwards.
GTGAAGGATAAATGCTTTGAACAACCCATATGATAGTATATCTTTCTTTACTTTCTTCATGAGTAGCTAAATATTTTTGTCTTTGGATTATGTTGAACTAAAGTGTATTTGTGTGTGGGTGTTGATGTGTTTACATGATTTTTAGTTGTTGATCATGGATTCCACTATTTCTTAAGCTTAATTATCGGAATTTGTGGGTGAAACCCCAAACCTCCAAATGAGTTTGATGGGTGAAAACCCCAAACTCAATAAAACCTTCATCACTCTTGAAAAAGGGATGTCGGTGAGCATATTGGAACTCATAGCTTCTTGAAAAAGGGATATAGGGGACATGGTAATGATGGACAATTAAGTATGTGGTTTACTACCTTTTGCAATCTTAGAAATAAGTGTAAATGGAATGTAAGTCATGTCATGGGCATCTTCCTAGAAATAGAAATGTCCGATTGAGATTTTGGGTGACTATGAATGGCACACTTGTTAGGTTCTCAAAAGTGCCAATGGGTGAAATATTTGAGGTTTGGTTGAAAAACTAATCGCAAAGACTTTTGACCTAGCCTATCTGTTGATCAACAACTAGATTTCATGTTGAACCATCACTAACTTACACACTTTTTACCTTTAGGTAAACATAATCCCAAGATTTTCTTCAAACTTAATTTAAATCAAAAGTGTTATTGTATCTTGTAGTATTAGTCAAAATTGATACCACCCAATTCCTAATGAAACTCCCCAATTTATAGTACATGTTTCTTTTTGAGTTTACTTTGGGTATTCTTTTTAGTAACTAGAGCACCCATAGATCTTGAAGTTTAAATTCCACTCCTTATGGATTTGACCCCAACGTGAGTTAGGATATTGAAAATAACCACCTTACCACTAAAATTATGGTAGTGAGTTGAGGGTTATCATGTTTAACCTTAACATTATGACAAGCCATACACTTATCAAAAAAATATGCCACATCCCACATCATATTGTTCCACCAATAGATTTCCTTCAAGTCATGATACATCTTAGTTAAACCCGGATGAATTGCATACCTGTACTCATCTTTCCCACAACCCATCAACATCAAAAACACAAAACCTACCTTGGAACCTCAGAATACCATCTCCCCAAATCTTAACAACCACAACCTTGCTGACCCACCTCATCCTTAATATGCATAAGTAGACAGGATAACTCGGGTCATCTAGTCTACTTAGCATGAAGCTAGACTGGATAGCTCAGACTTGTTAGGATTATCTCAAAATATACAAGGGATGGAGTCCATTTAGACTCGATATTATCGAATTTCATCATAAAAAAATAAGATGAGAATTAGACAATTATGACATAAGACTTGATATCAAATAAATTCTTCGAACATAGCATTGCCATACACTAATGCATAAACAGAGGAGAACATATGATTTATTTCTTTCTAACAAATTCATCTTCCATCACATGCATACAAAAGATAACAAAATAAAAATAAACATTAATACCCACTTATGTGATAATAAACAAGGACATAATTTTGCTATTCACAAAGTTTCAACAATGGCTATTAGTATTGTTTAGTATTTTCAAATCACATGAGATTAACAAAAGAAGCCATAAAAATTGTGTTTTGTCATTGCTTGAACACTACACATATAATGTGAGAATTTGGATCATCTCACTCTCAAAAGAAACTTATATATTTCGAAAAATTGCAAGTTAATAAAATCTATTCATTAGGAATTGTTGAAGATGAAACATTCATAAACCAATATCTAAGGCACAATTACCTGATATTCTCATCATTAATAAACAAGCATCCTCAATGGCTTAATATAATTAATACAACTCAGAATAGTCCACTTTAGCGCTTAATCAAAATAAATAAAATTTCACACAAATTCAGCCAATCCTAATTGTGAAAAAATTCATCCTATCAATGGAATTTATTATTTTAAAGAAGAAAAGGTAAAAAAAAGAAAGATGAGGATTTTACCTTTTAATGAGTAGCAAATTAGGACTACAAGCTTTGAGCAAATGAAATTCCATTGAAATTTCAATTTTGTATTGTCGGAAGTTTACTCTTTTTTTTTATTAGAAATGATTTTTCAAGTGTGTTTCTTTGAGAATTTTAGTTGTGTGTGCATCTGTTATATTTATATTATTATCTAATAATTATTTTGTCATACATCCTATCCATAATTGTATTATTTTTTCTGTATCTATTGCACAGTCTAGGTCTAAAAAGTTATAATTTTTATTAATTATTTGTTTTGGTGTCCATTTGTCATATTCATTATATTTTTTAAACTTGCTTTTATAATATATAGGTGCCTTAATATTATATCTGCTTTTTGCATTTCTTCCTTTACTTCGAATTCTATTTTTATTTTTCTAACTCCTATTATTATTTCCTTTTCTGCTATATTTTTACTATTTATTAAACTTCTTGGTAGATCTGGGCACATATCATTATCAGTCTTTAATTTTTTCTGTAGTGGTTTTAAAGTTTCTGCTAATTTTGGAATATATTCTCTTACTTGGTTTACTAATCCTAAAAATGATTGTAATTTCTTCTTTGTATCTAATTCTTCTTTTGAATTTATTATTTTTTGTACTATATGTTGTTGCATTTTTACTCCACTTTTATCTATTTGTATTCCTAAAAATTCTATCTGGTTTTTCATAATTTTAGCTTTCTTTTCGCTTAGACTTATTCCCGATTTTTCTATTATATCTGTAAACTGTTCTAATAATTTTAAATGTTCTTCTTTGGTTTTTGTATATAATAATATATCATCTATGTATACTATACAATTAGATAATTGTTTAAAATAATTATCCATAAAATGTTGATATCTACCTGGTGCATTTTTATATCCAAATGGTAATACGTTCCATTCATAAAATCCTTGTGGTACCGTAAATGCGGTTAATTCTTTAGATTCTTCTTCTAGCTTTAGGCGATAAAATCTCGATTTACAATCGAATTTGCTAAAATAATTATATCCTTGTATTTGTCTTATTTTTAATATCTTATTTGGTATTGGATAATTATATATTATAGTTTTTGCATTTAAATTTCTATAATCAATTACCATCAATCCCATACTTGTATTTTTACATTCCTAGCTTTATAAGTAATTAAGCTTCCTTCATTATTAAATCCTTTAACTATTATTGGTGTTTTTAATTTATCCCATTTACTTTCTGGTAAGCAATTATATCTACATAAATTAGCTTCTGCTCCTGTATCTATCATAGGCGTATAATATCTACTGTAATATCCTTCTACTACTATCTTCATTAATACATATATCTTCATTTCATGTTAAGGCTCTTTTTAAGAATAACTTTTCTTTGTTATATGTTAAGGTTAATTGTGTATGTTCTATATTATATGGTTTTACTTGTTCTAACCATTTTAGCCCTAATATTATATCTGCTTTAAACAAATATCAGAAATAAAAATAGATAATACAGAATATATGCAGATAGATTATATAGATTATGAATTAGAAAGTGAGGATAGTATATATGAAATTTCAAAAAACGAAACAGATAATGAAATAGATAGTGAAATAGATGAATCAAATGACTAAAGAAGATATAAAAATAATAACAAAGAATATTTAAATGATGAAGGAACGGAACAAAAAATAATATTTGATAGTAACATATTTGATGAAATAAAAGGAAAAGAATTAGATTTAAGTGTAGAGAAAATATTTAAAATACCAACAATAAAAAATATTTTTACTAGGAAAAAGGATGAATATTATGTAGTATGCCAAAAAGAACATGTTATAGACTGTAGATATGCAAAAGGCAAAGCTAGTATACCACTAGTAACAAAAAGAATAATTAATAAAGAAATAAATGATATAAAAAGTAAAGGAGATCCAATAAAATATGTACACCTATACCATTGTTGTAAAATTTTTATTCTTGCTCCTAATGTATCTACTATTTTTGCTTCTTCCCAACTTTTTATTATTTTTGAACTAAATGGCTCGGGTAATTTAGTAAAATATAATTTTCTTATTTCTTTACTTTCTTCTATACTATATGCTCCTTTGTAATAATAATCTTTAAATGCGCAAGTATATTCATCTATATAACACATATTACATATTGCTAATTTTAACATTAAATTTCTATTTGTATCTTTTTCTTCATCTTGTTCTTCTTCTATTGTTGTCGTACTAACAAATTCATCTTTTATAGCTGTTTCATATTTTTTAATAATTCTATAGGGGTTAGTTTAGTTGTTGTTGATGATGTTCCTTCTATAGGTTTATTAGTTCTTAATACTTTTTTGCTATTTTCAGTTAAATTTGAAAACCATAGTTTTACTGATCCTATTAGTGTTCTTTCTATATATTCTGGTGCATCTGTTATATTTATATTATTATCTAATAATTGTTTTGTCATATATCCTATCCATAATTGTATTGTTTTTTCTGTATCTATTACACAGTCTAGGTCTAAAAAGTTATAATTTTTATTAATTATTTGTTTTGGTGTCCATTTGTCATATTCATTATATTTTTTAAACTTGCTTTTATAATATATAGGTTTTCTTATCTCTGTTGTTTTAGGTATTATATTTTCATCTTCTTTTTTATCAAGAGTATTTATTTCTGTGTAGGTACTTTCTAAGTTTTCCTCATTAATTTCTTTTTGTTTTTCATTGATTTCAAAATTTTTTGTATTTGTTAATATTTCTGTATATGTTTCACTATCTTCGGAATCATAATTATCTGTCTCTGTCTCTTCAACATCTATATTATTTATTTCTAATTCTTTGTTTTTTATTTCCAATTTTTCCTTAAATTGATTTATTTCGTTCAGTAATTTCTGTTCTCTATCTTTTTCTTCTTTTTCTTTTTGTCTTTGTTCATACAGCTCTTTTAACATTTGTAGTTCTTTTTCTAATTCAGCAATCCTACTATTTTTAGTTTCTTCTATTTTTCGTATTTCTTCCGTAGTTTGTTGTTTTATTTTTTCTATTTCCTTTTTCCTATCTATTTCTTCATTTTCTCTTTCTATTCTTACCATTGCTGTCAATTTATCTTCTAATTTTAATTCTTCTTTTTCCAACATTAGATATAAATGTTCACCTATTTTCTTATATCTTCTTCCTAGATTAGAAAATACTATTTTTATTTTTGATCCTTCGTGGTTTTCATATATTTTTCATCTATTATAAATTCTTCTTTGTTCATTTTATTGTGAATAGTTCATGTTGATATATATATTCTAAACTATCTATTTGTAATTCTAATTTTGATATTTCATCTTTTTGTGTATTTATTGAATTTTTACTAACTCTGGCAAATATATTATAATGTAGTCTTTTTATTCTTATTTTTAATTCTTTACGTTTTTCAGAAATAATTTGTTTTAATTCTTTGTATTGTTGTACTTTATTCATTTTAAATTATATTTATAATATCTTGGCGGATATCTAAATCTAATTTTATCATAATTAGGTGATATGTGTTTCATTCTTCTAGATTTTAAATGGATTATTAATTTTGATTCAATACTAGATATTAATGTAATTAAGTAAGCTAATCTTTGTGGGTTTTCTTTTGTTTTATTTAGACTTATATATTCTGAATAATTACTAATTAAAGATTCTTTAATTTTTCTAAAAGCTTCTCTATTTTTAAATGGTCTTCGCATAATTAATTTAATAATTTGTAGGTAAATTCTAATAACTCTAACATATATCTCACTTCCGTATTTTTTGTATTACTGGGCTCTGATACCAATTGTAGGAGGGTGCGGATATCTAACGTATGAAATAGATTTATTAGGTATCTAGTGAATCTATTTTTCTTTGTGCGTGGATATTCTTTTAATGATTTACTTTTTGCGTAAGATATATTCATTAATTTGTTTGGTTTATTATTTTATCCTGTAGTAATTGCAGAGTTACAAATTTCTGTATAATAATTTATCCTAACTGTACTGTAATGTATATCTAATTCTAGATTTTTAATGTTATTTATTATCTTGTGTTGTTCTTCTCGTAGTGAGTTTTTTAAATTATATAAACTATCACATGTACTTTTATCTAAATTTTCTAAGGTTTTTTCTATCCATATTAATTTTTCTTTTAGATTTTCGATTATTTTTCTAATTCGGTTTCTATAATTTATTTCATTATTTAGATTATCTTGATTTTCTCTAGTTTTTCTAATATATTCTAACATCTCTTAATCTGTATAATATCCTTCTGGGTAAATTTCTTCGTATAACTGTTCTAGCCAATTTATGGTTTTAATTTCATAGTCTATTACTTTTTCTAATATTATTTTCTTAATGTCTATTATTTCTATATCTGTAAGTATATGTAAGATTAAAACTTTAAGATAATCTAGATAATCTATCTTTTAAAATTGGTTTTATTATAATATTTTGTAGTTGTTTGTTTTAGCCTTAGTAGTTCTTGCATATTTTTATTAAGAAATTCTATGTATTTTATATCTTTATTTTTCATGTATTTGTCTATATTTATTTTTATCTATTTTTCTAGTAACTGTATGTTTTTTATATCTTTTTCTAAATTTTCTATGTAATTTGTCATGGTAAGTATTTGTAAGAGTAATTAGGTAGGTATGGTATATAATTTACTCTAGTCATGTAATATTTACCAAATGCTTTTTCTAATATGATTTTTCTTATATCTACTACTTTTATATCTCTAAGTGCATACAAAATAAGTATTTTAAATTTATCTACCATCACATTAGATAAATAATCATTCATTTTCATAAAATTGCGTTTTTCAAAGTATTCCCTTCAACCATGTACATAACAAAATATGGTCATCTTAGTTTACTATATACTAGATTATTCTTAAATAATATGTTCTTCTGTCACTATTAACATGGTAATCCGGATACTTTTTCCCTTAAACAGCGCCTCTACTCTGGTTACTCCCCGCCACGGCTTCTTGCCTCATTGGTTTCACCTTTAGGATGGCATAGTTCTTAGGGATCTTTCTCCGTTTCCGCTTTGTTAATAAACTTCTTAACATATTATTCTTCGAATAATTCTACTATAAAGTAACTAGTATGAATTTATTTTATCATATCATGATTGTTGGGAATTATGAATTTAGCTATTCATAATCATAAATAAATACACCTGTTCGGGTAGTTTTGATATTTCTGAAGTTTGTTCCTCCATAGCTTTTTTCATTGAAATATGTTTATTTAATTAACTGAGTAAAATATTTGTTGTGGAATGGAGAGAATGTTTGCTTCAACGCATGAAGGCTTGCTTTGCAATGCCTTCAACTTCCTTTATTTATAGAATGAAATCCTCTTTACAATCTTTACACGTTTTTTACATTGCTAAAAGAACTATAAAAAGTCAAAAAAGGAGGCTAGGCTACTAACTAGCCTTTAATTTCCTACAAACCTACAAATCTACAATTATTACATCTTTTACGTAAAGTCTAAAGACTTTGTACAATAATTCAACAATATCTTGTCTCCGTTGATTTTGTCGTATCTGCTATATCTCCATTATTGCTTCTTATCTTATCTTTCCAGTTGGCATTTTGTCTTCTTTTATTCTAGATGTACTTCTGGAATAATGTTATCTTCTCCATTACACCTTGAACATTGGTGATCTGGATATTTGTGTCCAATTATTTTACAATATCTTGTCAGTAGTCCATCTGAAATAAATCCTTTTTTAATTGCTCTTGCGGTAGATTGTTTTTCTGGGTTGAGTAATGTCATTATCCATTTTCTGACATCTTCCATATCTACTTGTCGTAGCTCTTTTGAATTAGAGTAAATCATTTGATGATCTCTCGAATAATAGCTCCATATTGGGTTTCCATTAGTATAATTATTTGCTAGTTCTTGGATAATTGTAGCTAGTCCAATAAGTCGTTTATTTGCGTAGAAGTCGGGTATCTCAATTCTGGGTATCTCCGGTTACTGTGTAATATCTTCTGGTATGATCATATCTCTAGTTAGTCCTATCTTTACAACTTGTATAACTGGCTTTATTTCATCATATAGTATCTCTGCCGGTGCAGTATAACACTTTATATAAAATAAATTTCCTTTTGTTATCCTTTTGTAGGTAGTGAATATCTTGTATAATTCTTCCATAGCTGTTAGAATCTTTAATTAGTAATTATTCAGAATATATAAGTCTAAATAAAACAAAAGAAAACCCACAAAGATTAGCTTACTTAATTACATTAATATCTAGTATTGAATCAAAATTAATAATCCATTTAAAATCTAGAAGAATGAAACACATATCACCTAATTATGATAAAATTAGAAATAGATAATAAGTGCAAATTATTCAGTAGCAGTAACAGATAGAAATATAGATAAATCAGATATACATTACAGTACAGTTAGGATAAATTATTATACAGAAATTTGTAACTCTGCAATTACTACAGGATAAAATAATAAACCAAACAAATTAATGAATATATCTTACGCAAAAAGTAAATCATTAAAAGAATATCCACGCACAAAGAAAAATAGATTCACTAGATACCTAATAAATCTATTTCATACGTCAGATATCCGCACCCCCCTACAATTGGTATCAAAGCCCATTTGTTAGCATTTGAGCCATATATTGTATATAATAAATTTATTGTACGAACAGATAATACACAGGTACGCTGGTGGTTAACAAAGAAAATACAAAATTCAGTTACAACAAAAGAGATTCGGAGACTAGTTTTGAATATATTAAATTTCACATTTACAATTAAAGTGATCAGTACTAACAAAAATGTTATTGCAGATTACATATCAAGACAAAGCTACACAGACTGAAATAATAGAAGAAGATACTCTAAAAAAAAAATACTTAACACCCTAACTACACTTTCAATGAAAGTGGACAGTATGGGTAATGAGATAGAAAAGCTAAAGACTAATGAAGATAAACTGAAGTCTATAGCTACAAATCAGCTAACTCAGCAGTGTGCAGAGCTATGTCGATCGGAAGACATTAAAGTTCCAGAGCTAGAAGGAGACGTTGGGACACTCCATAAAACCCATAACATTTATCAATCTACTTCTGCAGGTACAAGCAAAGGAGTTAATCGACCAAGATACCAGAATATGAATATGAATAAAATATTTGAAAAACGTCTTCATAACCTCCAAAATTTTGCCCAAAAATTCTCCTCCTCATCTCTATCCCTCACTGTCTATTTATAAAGGGTAATTGAAGGAAAAATAGGGGTTCAAATTTGAAAAAAGTAGATTTAAAATCCAAAATTTTGAAATTGTTTCTTGAAATTTTTGAAATCAATAATGAGACAAACATCACTAATGGTATTTGTACTCGAAAATCAGTGGATAAAGGTGGAAAAGGGATGTTTCCTCTATTATTCAAGAGCTGAGAATTAATTCTTTGCTTAAAATGGCAACCTTAGACTGAAGATGATGAAAACGTCTGAATTTTAGCCATAGATGGCTGTACAAAAGGGGTAAAATAGTAATATAAGGGGCGGCTAGGGTTTGTTGTTTGTCATTGATATTGTTGAGTCGTTGTACATATAGGGTTTTTGTCACTGCATTGTTGATTATTTTGTGCATGTTATTGAAATTGTGTCAATAAGTTCAAGTAGGTGTACGCTGTTGTTTATAGGAGGTGAGGGAAAAAGATATGGGTCTGGGTCGAGTCAGGCATTGGACTAGGGTGGTTTAGGATTATTTTGGGCTTGGGCGACTAATTTTGAAAGAAAATGGGTTGGTTTGGGTAGAATTAAAATTTAAAGGTTTTTAGGCTAGATGACCCAAATCGAATGGTAATTTAGTCAATTTTTATTTAAATTTAGGCCAAAATTTAAAATTAATTAGCCAATCGAATTGCAATTGTAGCCTAATTGATTTTAATTATGGCCAAGTTTGATGAATCTACTAAATTGTATCAAAATTTGAAATAAATCATAAATAGGTTTAATTTTGAGTTTCTTGATTTTACAAAATCAAACAAATATTTTCCAACTAGATCATTTTGAGAAAAAAATATATTTAAATCAAGATTCACCCATTTAAATAAATTTTTGAGAATAGTCTCGATTAGAAATTTAATAAAATAATTATTTAAGTAACAAAATTTATATTATCTCGTATATACAAATACAAAGATGTATAATTACTACTTAAAATAAAAAATTAACCCCTAAAATATTATTTTAGCAAACTAATGAGTGGTGAATTTACCACTAATTTATATCTAAAATTTGTGCACACTACTATGATTTGAAGGTAAGAATGAGACGTGTTTACTAGTTGAAGGTAAGAATGAGACGTGTTTACTAGTTGAATGCACTAATTTTCATATTTTGCAGTCATACAGGTGATGAGAAAGATGTGGATTTTAGATAAAAAGGAACCAAAAGGAGTAGAAAAGTGCAAGCTGGAAGACCGTACACGTAATCAGGCTCAGTTACTGTGATCACGGTCAGAAGGCCGCAATTACAGCCAGTTCACTTTGGTTAGCAACCTCTATCGCGAGGATCTAAAGGCATTCATGGTAGTTACGATCGCAGACAAGCTGCAGGAACTGCGGCTTGGCAGGTTTATGCCTAAGGAAAATTCTGTCATTTTACCCAGCCAACCCCATATCCCTTATAAAGCTAAAACCCTTTCCCATTTAGTTGCTTACACTTTGAAAAAGTCAACTTGGGATAATTGGTAGCCTGACTAATTAGGGAAAATTTTATTTTTTAATTTTCCAATTTATGTTTGGTGAAATTGAAGTGTAAATTAAAGAATTTTCTTACTTTCCATTACCATGGATGCTTTGAATGAACCTTATGGTATATTTCTTTCTCTTTACTTCACGGGTAACTAAATTTTATTGTCTTGGTATTATGTTGAACTAAGGTGCAAATATGTGTGGGTTGTGATTTATTTGTGTAGATTCTAGTTTGTTGATGATGGGTTTCACTATTGCTTATTTGAATTGTTGGGGTTTATGGGTGAAAACCCAAATGCCCAAAATGAATTTGTGGGTGAAAACCCCAAGTTTTTAAAAGCTCACATTATTTTTAAAAGAAGGATGTAGGTGAACTTTTGGAAACCATATCATCTTTGAAATAGGGATATGGGTGACAAAGAAATAGTGGACAATAATGATTGTAGTTTGCTATCTTTTCGCTATTTCAGAAATAAGGGTAAGTAGATAGTTAGCTATGTCTTAGGCATCTTCATAGAAATAGGGATGCCCAAGTGAGGTATTAGGTGGTTTTAATTGACACATTCGTTAGGTACCCGAAAGGGTCAATGAGTGATATTCATGACCTTTTTGACAAACTAGCCTCAAGGACCTTCAACCCAGCCTACTGACATTGCACATACAATTTTATGTGGTCTTATCAAGTAGTAAAGTGGCCTAATTAAAGCCAAGTATCTGTCCCACAGAGACTTGATTCGACAACAATTCTATTTTAGTTCACAATTAAGATTCAGTTGATACAAGCGTAACAAAAAGGAGATTTTGTAATTTATAACTAGATAAAAGTAATCACTATGTAATGTAAATATCTTGAAACAATCACTAGGAGAAACCCCAAGGCTAAAGCGCTTTGAACAATCATACTATGTTTTTGAACTTCATTCGTTAACTTGCTTATCTTGGTTGTACATCCGTAGGGTTGATTGCGTGATCATGGTCACCTGACCTCTAATCCTTTACCTAAGTAGAACCTTACAACTACATCATTGAGCAGGGATGTAATAGTCCACTTAAGTTCTTTAAGCTATCATCCTATGTGTGAATCAAGTAAGGCATCTAAGTACATCCCTATCCTAGACACTAATTCGAATTTCTTATTTCATAAAGGAATACAAATCATACTTTGTTCATCTCCATGTTCTATCCTCTATTCCCTCTCCTGAGATCAAAAGGTAGACAACTGATGTATTCTATAGCTCGTAAATCCTTATAATAGTTGAATAAAAGATGAAGATACATAAAATAATGATAAACAAATTAAATGAATTCAATTCAAAACAATTGTACTCATGTTCTTGGCTTCAACCCTGGAAAAGGGCGTTTAGACATGCATAGTCATAATCATAATCACAAAGTTTTTATTAGAGACTAAAAACATGAATCAACTAAATTAAAACAATTAAAACCTAAATAAGAAGTTGTATTAGCCTTTTGATCTCCAAAATATGCCCAAAGATAATTCAAAACGTGTACAAAGACGTATATATAGCAATAGGGTAAACCCAAGCCATGTTGGACAAGGAATCAGTATGAAAGTCCAGGGGTGGAATGAAGCATGCAATGCATGTTGTATTCCATAGCAATGGATCATGCGACACACGCTGTATTCCATAGCAATGGAGAATGCGATGCAGGCATATTGTAAGGTGCTATTGGAATTTGCGTCCTAAATTTTGGTTAAATGTTGGTCGTTTCTCCGTTCATTCCTTATCTTGTGATGTATTTCCAATGATTTTACAACCTCTAAATCATCCATATATCATCATAAATATCTCACAAAATATTCTACATCATCAAACCACACGGATTAGAGATTCAAACAAAACTATATCCATTATGATGAATCAAAACAAGAGCTATGACTAGGCTAGTTCATGTTGATCTTCCACTTAATGTTCACTTCTACACTTAATCAAATTGAACTTTAAACATCACCAAAAAGTTATTCCACTCATAATCACACATAAAAACCATTTAGAACACATTAAACACAATAGAATCCATCAAGATAGACTAGACAAGTAACTTGCTTAAGCTAGAAAAAATAGTTTTCTCTATTGAACTCTAATTGACTCAATTAAGTACAAATCTGTTGGGAAACACTTTGAACCATTGAAAACACATTCTTAAACATTTATATGAACATTTATCTCATTATCAACCCACATAGCATACGAATTATCCTCAAAATAAGGCTAAAATGACTAGAATAGTGACACTAGGATGCATAAAAATACACCCAACATCACCACCCAACAATTAAATCTTTGTTCATCCTTGAACAACTCTTAACTATAGTCATCATCAACTAAGAAGACTCTACACTTCTACTATATACAAGACACTCAAGCTAGTACTATAATGACTACACAAAATGGAAGTTTCTACACTAACCATGTTATTTAAAGAATTGAAAGCTCGTGACCACTACTTCAAAACACCTTAGCCTCAAGAATTGACTCACCTAAGTGAAAAACTCATGAGTATTTCTCAACAAAGGACATCATACAAATCACCCACATTCATCAAACATGTGCCCCACGACAAGAGAGTTACCCATAATCACTCACAATATGCCATTTATAACATAATGGGTACACGAATCAAATTACACTCTTATCACACAAGGAATTCACAAGTCACACAAAATGAAACATAGGCTTGCCCTTAGTGTAATGCTCCACTAATATCATAATGTAAAGCTTAGGAACAATTAGGACTTTTCTGGGTTGTAATGTAGGCTAAGGGATGGGTAGGAACTATTTGTGAATAGTGACTAACCTCTCTAAGTACTTTAATGCACTGCATTATACATTTAGAACCAATCTCCAACAACCAAATTACACTTTTTAATCCACCCATATCTTTTATTTTTGCCCCATCTCTTTTATGTATTTTTATAAACACTTGGTGGACACATAGTTTATTACCACATGAATCAATTTTTCTGTTTTTTCACAACTATGGGAATATTTATAACGTAAATTATATCACACCCATCCACCATACATCAATTATCAACACCCATTACTATTACCTTAGGGCATCAAATTCACTTTTTTCTTCTTATTTCTCAAACTCCTTAATTAATTTTTCATGAAAGCGCCTAGGAGCTTTTTGGATCAAATTATAGTCTATTAAAGAAGGGATTAGGCTACTCATGAGGCTATTAAAGAAAAAGGTAAAGGCTTAATATGGGTTAACTAGGGTAATGCACAAGGGTTAGGACAAAAAGAAGGTATAAAAACAAGGCTATCAAAGAAATGCCTATATTATCTCCTAAACTCCAATTCTTTATTTCGCTTTACACATACACCAGGCAATTTCTACACATCACATACAACAAGGAATATACAAAAATCTCACATGCACATGGCACATGCTCAACTCAATAGGATCATCATAGACTCTTTACCAAACAATATCATGAATTCAAATTTAAGCCAACAAATACAAGAGTCACATATATGAGCCTAAGAGTCTCAAAAATAGTAATTCATTAAATCAACATGCTTTTAAAAACAAAACCACATGCATGACGTAATCAAATATAGCACCAACAAGAATATCTCATACAATTTTTTTTAAATTGAGCCAAAAATTTAGGAATTTTACCACCCCACACTTAAACATATACTCTATCCCTAAAGTGAATTTAAAAGCAAGAGATAGAAATACTCCCCGAGGCCTTTAGGCCTAGCTCATAGCATTTTTAAATATCAAGGAGTCTGTGAAACCCACACTCAATCTTTTCCATGCTCCGTAGCTCAAGTTTATGGTACTCATACTTCTCATTAACCTGTGACTCAACCAAAAACAACAACTACGTGAAGTAAAAACTTAAAACTGAAAAGAAACATACCTAATTAACTTGGGTTGCCTTTCAAGTAGCTTCTGATTTAGTATCGTGGCACGACCCAACTCAACTCAATCAAATTTCTTTATCTTTTTCCTCACACTTGGAGTCAATCTTCTTATTTTTTCACACCTCTTGGGTGCAAATTTTTAAAAGAAATGGGTTTTTTAAATTTAGCCTTTTCAGGCTCATCCACATTCATTAAGTCAGGCTTAGGTGGTAGAAGTTTAGGCTACTCAATTAGGTGGTCTAGGAGGTCTTTGGTAGATTAACCACCCCACACTTTTTCCCTTCAATAACATTGATCATATATAAATATTTATAATGGGACATTATATTAGGTGCTTTATAAACATCAAATACCATCTCTTCATACTCTACCCTTATTTTAAGCGTGCTTTCTTTAACATCAATCAACACTCCTCCAGTTGCTAAGAATAGAAGCCCTAAGATGATTGGTACCTATTCGTCTACCTCAAAATCAAGAAAAATAAAGTCAGAAGGAATAATAAATTTACCAACCTTTATGAGGACATCCTCTATTATTCGTTCCAGATATGCCATGGACACATCCGATAGCTGCAAAACCACAGTGGTCTGTCTAGGCTTTCCCAAGCCCAATATTTTAAATAGAGATATGGGCATCAAATTTATGCTCACCCTTATGTCACTTAATACGTGGACCACTCTACTCTCAATTTGGATAGAGAGAGTAAACTTTCCCAGATCTCTCAACTTCTTAGGGATTTTTTGTGTCATTATAATTATACTGTTTAGTGAGTGTTATCGCCCTCACATCCTGAAATTCACCTTATTAGAAACAACATCCCTAAAGTACTTTGCATACTTGGGCATACCCTGCAAAACAAAGGTAAGTTAATGTGAAGCTCCCTGAACGTGTCAAAGAACTTGTTAAACATTGCATTCTCCTTAGCTTTAATGTGCCTCTGAGGGAAGTGTAGTGGCAAAATCTTCTTCTTTTTTTCAGCAACAACTTTTTCTTTTGAGTACTTAACTTTTTTGATTTCTCAGCAACTTTGTCATTTACCTATTCAGTCACCGCATCAGCATCTACCTCTTTACTTGCCTTTGGAGGTTTTCCTTGAAGTTTTTTACCACTCCTCAAGGTGATTTCCAGAACTTGTTTTGGATTATCTGTATTTATAGGCAAAATACCTTGTAGCCTAGTATTTAATGCTTGTTGTAATTACCCCAACTGACACTCTAAGCTTCTATGGGACGCTTTCTAATTTGTCAATTTTGCCTATTAATTTTTCATATGTGCAGCCATTTGTGCTTGACCAGCTAAAATCTTCTTGATCATCTCTTCCATGTTACTAGTTGATTGGTTTCCTTGTGCCTGTGGTTGCTGAATTTATTGTTGTTGTGCATTCCAAGGCTGATTTTTCCACTTCATTTTGTAGGCATTAACATAATTTGGCCTTTGACCATTTCCCACATACATCACCAATTCTAGATTGAAAGCACACATAGCCACTAAGTGACCACTGTTAGCACATACTTCGCACCAACCTGTAGCTTGTTGGATGGCACTTACTGGGGCTTCAAGTTATGCTGCTCCTAATTTTATGATTCTAAACCAAGTGTTTATCAAATTTTTTAGTGAAGAAACCTGAGCTGATAAGGCTATGAATTGATCCACCTTTAATACACTCGTAATTCTTTTTGTGGCACTTCTAGAATCTGATTGCCACTCTGGATTTCCTTGTGCTATACGGTTTAACAAAGTGTACAACTCATTATAAGTCAATTTTAGTGCTTGACCACCTACGGTTGAATCTAGCAAAATCTGCGTACTGTGATCAAGTGCTTCTACAAAAGTGTGAGCAAGTACCTCGTTAGACTGTTGGTGGTATGGCCAATCCTGAAGAAGAGGCTTGAAGCATTCCAAATCATGATAGAGGTTCACTGCAAAACCTCCCAGTCTTGGTAGATGGAAAAAAGGAACTTTCTAGCTAAGTCGTCCCATGATGTGATCGAATTGGCCGACTCCATATTCAACCACCCTTTTACTTCCCTCAATAGTGAATGGGGAAAATGTGTCAGCCTCAAATAATCTGTATTCACCTTAGTTGGAATGAATGTATCAGTAAGATCAATAAAAGTATACAAGAGGACTTGTGGATCCTCGTGTAAAAGACCTGCCAACTTTCCTCTGCTGATTAGAAGAGGTACCATTTTGTGCTTTACCACAAAATCCCCCAAGTAGTCTGTCTTTGTATTGGGGAAGTCAAGTTTGTCACAAGTGGGACTGCCACTTCCCTAACTATCCTACTTGTTGCTTGTTATTCATCTATTGAGGCAGGATTCTCTTGGTCTTCTTCTATTTGTAAAAATTGGGGAAAACGGATTTTTTCTCTCCCCTTTGATGGAAAAGTTGTTCGGGTTCAAAACTGGGTTCAACCAAGTCTTGATCCTTTTCCAGCTTCCTACTTTTAAAACGTGTTTCCTGCAATACTAAAACCAAGACAAAGTGTAAATCATCAAATAAATCCAAAATTAAAACTAAAATAAATAGTTACCAAATTTCAAATCCCCGACAATGGCGCCAAAAACTTAACAGCGCCCAAGCGCACACGCAAGTGTACATGTTCTTATCAAGTAGTAAAGTGGCTTAATGAAAGCCAACTATCGATCCCACAGAGACTTGATTCCACAAAAATTTTATTTTAGTTCACAATTTAGATTCAATTGATGCAATAGTAACCAAAATGAGAGTTTGTAATTTATAACTAAAGAAAAGTAATCACTGCGTAATGCAAAGATGTTGAAACAATCACTAGGTGAAAACCTACGGCTAAAGCACTTTGAAAAATCATATTATGCTGTTGAACTTCATTCGTTAACTTGCTTATCTTAGTTGTAGATCCATAGGGTTAATTGCATGATCATGGTCTCCCGACCTCTAATCCTTTACCTAAGTTGAACCTTACAACTACATTATTGAGCGGGGATGTACGTCCACTTAAGTTCTATAAGCTATCATCCTACATGTGAATCAAGTAAGGTGTCTAAGTATATTCCTGACCTAGACACTAATTCAAATTCCTTATTTCATAAAGGAGTATAAACCATACTTTGTTCTGTCCCCTATCCCCTCTTCCTAGATCAAAAGGTAGACAATTGATGTTTTCAAAGGGTCGCAAATCCTTAAAATAGTTAAATCAAATATGAACACACAACCAATAATGATAAACAAAGTTGAACAAATTCAATTCAAAACAATAGTACTGATGTTCTGGGCTTCAACCTCGAAAAAGGGTGTTTACCCATGCATAGTCATAATAGTAATCACAAAGTTGTTATTAATGACTAAAAACATGAATGAAATAAATTAATATAATAAAAACCTAAAGTAGAAGTTGTAGTAGCACCTTGATCTCCAAAATATTCCCAAAAACGTGTACAAAGATGTATATATAGCAATATGGTAAACCCAAGCCGTGTTGGACAAGGTATTAGCATGAAAGTCTAGTTCAACAACATCTCCCTTAGTTCATCCTTCTTGATCTTAGTCTTCTTAAGGAAATCTTCTATAATAGCATCACATTTTTCAACTAGGTTCCTTATTCCATCCTCAAGGACATCGCTTGTAGGCTTTACATATATAGGAAATAACTGGTAGAGCAGAGGTAACCACGTTGCCAATTCTAGACCTTCCCTCTTTGTCTCTCTTTAACCTTCTTTATTTGGCACATAGTCTAAACCATATTTTAAATTTTTCCAAGATCACAATAGGCTCAATTATTCCATTCAAACCCTTTTCTAGTTCGTATTATATCCAAGCACACACGCAAATGTACATGGTCTCACTAAGTAGTAAAGTGGCCAAGTATCGATCCCACACGGACTTGTCTTAACAACTATCTAATTTTAGTTCACTATTTTTCTTAAATAGGTGTAAAAGTAACTTAAAGAGTTTTAGAGGTGTAGACTAAAAGCAAAGTAAACATGCGTAAAAGTAAATTTCTTGGAGAATGAATAAGGAAAAACCCGTGGTTAAGGCCTTCGGAAAAATCATACTAAGATATTGAGTTTCGTTTGTTAGATTATCTATCTTTGTCGTTGATTCACGGGGTTGATATAATGATCATGGTCTCTTGAGCCTCTAATCACCTATCTACCATAGACCAACAACTACATTATTAAGCGATGATGTGAGAACTAAGTTAAATGCATTTATATTTCATCCCACAGTGAACCAAATAGGTCATGTAGGTATATTTCTATCCTACATGCAAATTACAATATTCTGTAGAAGCTTATAATCCTAATCTATTTACCCCCATGTTCTGTCCTCTTATTTCCCCTCTCAGGCTCACAAGATGACAATGGATGTATTATAAGGTTAGATAATCCTTAAAATATCTATATCAAGGATAAATAAATAACAAAATAAGTCAAAACTAAATCAATTAAAAGAAATAGTAATCATGTTTTCTGCCTTAATCCCGAAAAGGGGGCTTTTAGTCGCTCATGGACAAAATAGTAATTGGAAAGGTAGAAATCATGTTAAAATACATATACAAACTAAATTAAAGAAATAAAAACTCTAATTGAAGTTTTTTCTTGCCTCCATTCAAGTTTCAAAGTCGTCCAAGGTGTTTAGCATTATGTTTAAGTGTCCTATACTATCGAAATTGACCGTTGGTCCAAGTCGCCCGTCGTATCATATTGTCTAGGGTGTAAAACATACCATAATCATGGAGAAACACTATATTGGGTCCCTTATGAATATTCCTATATGTGTAACGTTCCCCTAGACGCGCCATGGACATCCAAAGTGTCCATTTTATGTCAAGTCTTGTCTTGTGCTTTCGTTGATCCATTTCAAGCCTTTTTGTGTTGTTTCCACTTTATTTACTGATTTTATATCATTAATATATCATCATAATCAAATAAAAAGTATCATATATCAATAAAAACCACAAATTAGAGCTCAAAACAACACACGATCCATAATGGTGAACTAGAAACTTAAGCTAAAACCTAGTTTTGCCCTTTTAATCTTAAACTTGGTTTTGACTCTTGGCTTGATTCAATTGCATTTTAAACACTACAAAAAAGTTGTTAAACACATAATTACACAATAACACCATTAGGAGCTCATTGAAAACATTAAAATCCATCAAGATCAACTAGAACAATGCCTAGCTCAAGCTAGTAACACTAGTTTTCTCATTTGAACTCTAAATGATCAATTTGAGTCAAACTTTTTTGTAAAACACCTTAAGTATTGTAATTAAGTAATTTAACACTTAGATGCTAAATTATATAATTAATAACTCATTAGTCATATAAAAAGTCCTCAAAATAAGGCGAAATAAGCCCGGATAACAACTTTGAGATGCATAAATCCACCTCAGATCAGGCCGTATCTAGGCTCGAAGCTACTTCTCAGCATGACGATAGACAATATCTTATATATTGGAGACATTATCTTGTAGAGAGTAAGGTCTTCTTCAACTGCATCCATGATCTCCACCATATAAATATAACTCTCTTTCAGGACTTCTTCAATAATAGAAACATAATCATTAGGGTGACTCAAATGGATCCCTTCACCATGGATGACCACTTCATTATTATCCCACACAAATTTCATCGATCGGTGTAATGTTTAAAAAATGGCCCCCTCTACATAAATATAAGGCCTTCCTGAGAGAAGATTGTAACTTATGGCATTGTCCATCACTTGAAACTTAACTAGGAATTCTGCAAGCCTTTAACGACCAAAGGCTACCTCCTAGTAGTGATAGCATTACTTACGGTCACAAATGACCACAATCTGACCGATCATCTAGTACCAATTGTGAGCACTGAATAAGATAACCATAGTACATGTGTGCGAAAGATAGACTACTAAAGTAATGCAACTATGAATACCGGAAATATGGTTCAACCACAAGTTTAAACTATCCGATGAAATACTAAAATCTAATAGTCAATTTAAAATAACTAATAATATTGAAAATACTGATAAATTAAATAAGTGTCTAACTGATTGTATGATTGTCTTAAAAGTGTCTAAGACTGACTGGAGAGTTGATGGGACAAAGTCAGTCGATGGGACAAACCCCTATCTAACTCCAACTGACCGCATATACTAAGCTACTAAAATAACTTAAATAATCAATCCTTCCCTCGGGCGATGAGGACTCACCACAACTATTGCTGAGTATGTCAAACTGTCCAAGTGTAATCAGGAAACTGAGAGTTTGAACCTATTATATAAGACATCATAGTGCAAAGAAGAGTATGCGATTAAAACTTTAATTATATTGGTACATAAGATAAGGTCTGGATGAAATGCATGGGGTACTATTCACATGAGATAAGGACTAACTGAATAACATGAAATAACTGAGCATGAAAACTGAAATATCTGAGAATGCAAGACTAAGTGTATATCTATTATGTTACTGAGATAATCTATAATCTGAAAGACTGAATGTTGTAAAACTGAATATCTGAAAGTCTATACCCTTAGTCAAGCAAGCTTGAACTAAATATACACTAAATACTAACTGAGACTATAGGATCTAGATATAATTGACATACCCCAATTTGAGTTATCCAGGTCCAATCTGTAACCCTAGTTTGAAGAGTGTTGGTACCTTGACAAGGGTACTAACACTGACTGATGATGTGGATCCACAAGGCTGATATCCCATAGGGTGAGGGTGTCATGCCTAACTAATGGGGGACCCTAAACACTATGGCGGCGCCGTAGGTCTGGAACTTAGGGACTACTACTAGTGCCTCATGCCTAACTAGTTGGGGAGACACCATCCCTATGTTCACTAAGTGCTAAGGGTTGCTCCCAACTGAATGATACTAACATTGGAATGGACTAAATTAAACTTAACTGAACATGATTTCATAACTTATAATGCTCATCATGATTACATCAACTAAGTAAATAATAGAATTCATGGTTTAATTGAATCATGACTAAAATAATCTGAATTCATGTAAAAACACTTAGGTATCGGGTATTCATAACCCTCCAGCACTGAATGATCACTAAATAAAACAACTAGCTTAAAATTGTAGCAAAGGATCATGGTTCAAAACCTATAAGCATAAACATTCCATCAAATATGTAGGGATTATGAATTTAAATATGGGAATGCTTTAAATAGGGGAAAACAACATTTACATGATTGAAGTCATAAAGTTAAGGATTTAACATGAAATTCACTTGAATAAAGCATGGAAAACTCAAATTAATAGCATAAAGAATTCAAAATCTTGCATGGAATCATACATGGGCCAAATTGAATAAAATCACCACGAAAACATGAATTAAACCCATCTTAAGCAATATAATTTCCATAATAATAGAAAAATCTATTATTTAATTGAAAAGAGAGTTTTTGGGCTCCATGGGTGAAAGGAACCCATGGATGAACACCCCACATTCCTTAAACTTTTAACTTGGAAGAGAAACACCAATCTTGATGCTTTCTTGAAGTTTGTTGAACTTCAGGAACTTGAATTCTTGATTTCTTGGGGATAAAAGAATTGAATTTATGTTCTTGGGGAAAGGGAAATGTTTTATTAGGAGGATAATTGGAGAAGAATGTCAAAATTATGCCCTAACTGATGCCCAAGTCATGATATGAATGATTAGTTTGAGGCTAATAGACATAATTACCCCTCTGACATTTAAATTCGTTACTCGATGCGATAGGCTTACCCCGATGTAGTCTAATCGCGGTCGTTGAATTCCCTCACCGCAACGCGGTCTGCATGAGAATGGGAATTGGTCTGTGACGCAGGCTTATTATGGTAACCCTCTAGTTTTGTGATCTAAACATAACCCACACCTCATCCGAAAAATCTGAAACTTCTTTGAGACATGCTCATTTCATCCCTGAACATGAATTAACTCAAAAACAACCATCTCGGTGTTGGGAAGACCAAGTTAAAAATCCTCCAAGTTTAGGATCCTTGAAAATTACTAAATCCTCAACACTTAGTCAAATTTTCAGGCCTTAAGCCTCTTATGCATGCAACTAGAAGCTGAACTAAGCTAAGAATAGTATGGGGTATTACAATATCACCCCCTTGGGAACCCTTGTCCTCAAATAAGACTTGCTAGACTGAGAGTACTGAACTAAGGTAACTGAGATCATATACTGAACATGCATGGCTGGAAACATGATTACATAACTAATTCTGAAACATAATACATGAACTGAATTGATTTCATGAATGTATGCAATCACATAAAAATGATTATATAGATGGAACTGAGAATGGGAAAGAGTCAATCTAAGAAAAACTGTTACCTCAAGTTGAGTCTGAGTTTTTAGAGAAAAGATGAGGGTACTTGGTACGCATATATGCATCTATGTCCCAAGTATCTCCCTCAACAAACTGATTCTGCCAAAGAACTTTAACCAAAGGAACTTCGTTGTTCCTTAGCCTACAAATCTGATAGTCTAGGATCTCAACCGGGACTTCATTGAAGAAAAGACTATCCTGAACATCTATGATTCCTAAACAAAAAACAACATTTGAATCACCAATACATTTCTTTAACAATGAAACATGAAACACCGGATGCACTGAAGCCAAATCTGCAGGCAACTCTATCTCATAAGCTACTTTCCTGAAATGGCTCAAAATTCTATAAGGTCCAACATAGAAGGGTGATACATCCAAATTACAACTCTCGTTAGAAAGTGCAAGCGGTCGCTGTCAAATATAGAACCCAACTGGATTGGGTGTCAAATCCCACAGGGAATACTATGATCACTAAGTATTACGATTATTATTAGACTGTTGATCGAAGGTTCCAAAGTAAAGGGGGTTTCGGTTTAAGTACACAGTAGTAATACTATCAATGTAACAGTAAGATGATATGTGTAATAGTATTTGATTACAGAGAAAGACAAGTTAGGGTTATTTCCACCTTGTAGTTTTCAATATTTTTTAACTATGGGTATTTAGAACTCATACATGCATGCACTTACAGAGAAACACACTTAAATTCATAATCCAAGTGTTTCTCAACTAACAATGATTAATCCACTCTAGTTCTCTCAAATCAAAATTGTTGTTTAATACTTATGTGAAATCTCTAAGTTGTTAATCCTATTAAGGCATTAACGGATAAAATAGAGGTTAGAAACCCTATTCTGCTATCATTACTCTCTTTTTCCAACATAAACTTTTCTATCGAACAAGTTATGGTTTAATGGATCATTCCCTATGTTTGCAACCATGACAATTCAATCATAACGAAGAGAGTATAATATAAGTGCATCTATACATAATGAATTCAAAACCCATAGAAATAAATAGTATACTACAAGGTTTCCATAACCCTAACAATTAAACTTAGCTACTCATGAATAAATTAAAAATCATCATAAGAATATTCATCATACCAAAAACTAGAAGTCGATTTTGGTATCCAAAAAATAGTGAAATCAAGGAGAAACATTTTCTTCTCTCCCTCTACACTAAGACGCTCTTTCTTGCATTCAAAAACCCAAAAACAGCATAATACATAAAAATTCAGTAACAAGTCTTTTAATAGCCTTCTCTCTCATAATTTCCTTCTAAGTCCTTAACTTATTATAAATGGTAAATTGGCCTAGGAGAAAGTTCCCATGCATCCCATTTGGTCCAACAACTGCTTTTCCTCTTGTGTGAGTTTTCCTTTGAAATCTGTAGTCCCCAAAGTGTCTTTATCTACCGTATTAGACCTGAAAATCATGCTAATCATATAGGTCATCTCACTTAAATCAAAGTAGATTAAAAATGTAAGAATTATGTATTTTTGTTCTCAAAATTTATCTAAAATATGGGTAAATTATGGTACTTACACGTATAAATACACCCAAGATCACCACCCCACACTTATAGCTTTGTTCGTCCTCGAACAAATCATACGTCTATGCATATACCAAATTACAAACCTAGAAAGGAAACACAAAATGCTCAAATAGGCTTACACGACAATTAGGCACAAGAGTTAGATTCGTGGATCATTACTAGAACAACTTGTCCTCAAAAATAGACTCACTAGTTGGCAAATTCATATATACTGTTTAAGAGAAGAAATCATACAAATTACCCAACCTTCATCAACTATGTGCCCTCACAACAAGAAAGTTACCCATAATCACTCACAATCATGCAATTTCTAACAACATAGGTATAAGATTCAAGTTGCACTCACTCTCACAAAGAATTCTCAAATTACAACTGATGACCATATGCTTTCCCTTAGTGTAATACTCCACTAATATCATAATGCTAAGATTAGGATCGAATAGGTCTTTTATGAGTTGTAATGCAGGCCAAAGGATGGGTAGGAACTATTTTGGCCAAAAATAGTGACTATCTTCCCTAAGAGCTTTAATACACTACATTATGCAATTAAGACCAATCTCTAACAACCAATTTACAATTCTGCTATCTTCACAGATTTTCTTTTTACCCACCAATTTACAATTCTTCTATCTTCACAGATTTGCTTTTTACCCCAACTCATTAAGCTTAATTAATAACCCTATTGTGGGAGTATGCAACCCTTTCTAAGTTTTTTTTTTCGCA
This sequence comes from Capsicum annuum, assembly GCF_002878395.1. Lineage (NCBI taxonomy): Eukaryota > Viridiplantae > Streptophyta > Magnoliopsida > Solanales > Solanaceae > Capsicum > Capsicum annuum. The sequence goes on along the minus strand of NC_061122.1, from coordinate 137,682,491 downwards.
CCCTTTTCATGTTACGCACCCCTATAATAGCCACCCTCAACTTAAGTGATTTACCTTAGTTGAGGTGCATAATGTCCAATAATGACCAGGTCCAAAACAAGTTCATTGCAATATGTTCGGGATAAATTTGAAACTTTTTAACAACACTTTGCAACTCCCAACCACAACACTTTCATATATAACTAGACTTTGGGCCTTAATCTCAGCTTTTTCCTCTTATTTATCAAACCCCCAAATCAAACTTTTATTTTACACTAAAGCGCTTAGGAGCATTTGGATAAAATTACGGTCTGAAAAAAATGGATAAGGCTACATATGAGGCTAACAAGAGAACAAACTAAAGGCTCAATAGGGTTAGCAAAGATGATGCGTAAAGATGGGTAAAAAGAAAAGGGTATAAATAATGGCTATCAAAGAAATGCCTAAATCATTTCCTAAACTAACAATCTTTATTTCGCTTTGCATACACACCAGGCAAGTTCTAGCATAAGTTGCAACAAGGAATATACAACAGCCTTACACACTCATGGCACATGGTCAACTTACTTAGGAGCATTATAGATTCTCGACCCAACACTTAAATGAATTCCAATATAGCCAACAATCATAATCAGAGTCGCAACTAGAGCCTAAGTGTTTTAAACGTAAAGATCTATCGCATACTCATGTTATGCGGTCTATAAGTAGCAATTTCATGCAACCAACGACTAATTTTCTCTTAAGACGGTCATTATCGATCCATCATTGAGGAACAAATGCCTACTTATCACTAAAAATACCATATGTATAGAAACAAAACAAAATGAAAACCAAACAAAACGAACTAACATAAGCACTAAACTAGGCACACAAAGAACAAAACAGAAAGTAACTAATGAGAAATCTAGAATTATTTCTACTCCACCCTACACTTTCACAGAAAACACTGTCCCCAGTGTAAATGCATAAATAAAAACCTGGTTAGTCGGACTCTTCCTCTACATCAGGGGTCATGCCCCCTGCATCAGAATCATCCTCAGAGTCTTCATCACCAGATTCGGCCTCCATATCAGAATCTAATAGTCTGCGGTTATCATTTGTTGGTACGTCATCATCTTCCGGCTCTTCAAAAGTTGCTCCTACTGCGCACATAGCTCAAGCATGATCGTTAAGCGGGTAGTCATGATCCAACTATCGAAGCTCTGCATTAGTGGGCACACGACCTCCACTCATCATGTTAAGCTTCATCATATCGTAAAGGTAATGGATAAAACTCTAATCTCGAGCATGTCTTTCAGTAGTGGTAAGGTTGATTCCTTGACTAGTTTCTGGATCTTTCACTTTCATGACATCCATCCTCTTTGGGTTTTGCAAAAACATATGGTCTGTTGGCTCTTTCTTAATGCGCTCTTTCCTTAGAAAGGCATTCAACAAGTTGACAAAACTGAAGTGTGTCCTGCTGTGCGCCCTAGCTTTGTACATCGAAGCACGTATAATTGCACCAATGTTGATAGAAATATCTGTCATTAGAGCAAATACTAAGCAGAATCGATCATGCAAAACCTTAGTGAATTGCGTCCAAGGAATCAAACAGGAATTTACTATCCCTAACCATATGCGAGCTTCTCTGTTTAAACACGCATATGGGTAAGTATTGTGATGACCATTATCCTTATGGAGAGTCCATCGGTCCATGGAATTTGATCCACACAGCATATGTCTGATGGCTCTGTAGGGAGGTTTGCTGTAGAGTTCCCTGAGTCTTGAGTGATCCACATTTGGAGTACCCAAGAAAGAGTTGAAGAAATCAGCATTCAATTGCAAGACCTGCCCTCGAATTTTTACTTTATTTCCACCAGTCTTTGGGGACCAGTTGGCATAAAACTCTTGAGTCAAATCAAGATTACACTCGCCTATGTCTCAGAAGATAAAGTCAAGTTTCAGTGCCATAATCTTCGCCAGAATGCGAGGGTAATGCCTCGCTAAACCTTCCTTTTGAATCAACTCCTCCTGCACATATTGCTTCACTTTATTGTTTTGGTACTATTCCTTTCCTTCCTCCTCTAGAACCCATTTGATCCCAAAACTGTATCGGGGCACTTGAATAGAGGAGGAATCAGCCTGGTCCTTTCTTGCTCTTTTCTGACCTTTTGAGACGTGGATGCCTTCTTCTTTCCTTGTCGTCCTTTTGGAGCCATGTCACTTGACATCATAATAGAGTCATGTTAATCTCATTCTGTCAAATTCACTACAATCTAAGAAGAAAATAGTGATGGCACCACCCCACACTTAATTCGTTTGTAAAAACTAATTAAGTGAGTGTTGTTGAGTACTCATACTTCCTCGACATGCATTTTGATCATATGTGCCAACAAAATTATTGGTGCAGTAACACTTTTAACCCCTCACTTTACAAAATAGTCTTTCGATTTAATATACAAACGCAACACACAATGGCCCTATGATTTTGACTACCCTTTCCAACTTTAGTTCATTTTAGCAGTACCATTCTAGAACAAGAATACCACATAGCAATCTCATCATGATATATTATAGAAACAACATCACCATCTTGTTCTTTTTACCAACATCAAATTAATATATGAACATGTGAAGTATTGTGTTAACCATGCTCAATACAGTGATGAACAAGTCACTCATATAATCAAGATTACAAATCACACAATCATGCCTCAGACTTCTATAATTCAACTTATAAAAAGTCACAATGAATACCAAGAAACACATTCCGAAGTGAAATCAAGATTATCAACAAGAGCTCTTTCACACAATGAGATTTATCTTTCCCAATAATAGCAAACTAACCATAATTTTATTTTTAAGCACTATTTCAAAACCCAATTAACAACTATGAGCATACTAATAAAAGAACTATAGATAATGAAAGAGAAAGACTTACTTGATGATGAAATCTTGATGAAAAGAGAAAGAGAGCTTGTAAGATTAGTAGAGCAAAGAGAAGGATTTTGAGAGAGAAGGGGTTGGGCGGTGCTTAGGTGAAAGTAGAGTGGAGTGGAATTTTAGGGTAGAGATGGTATTTAAAAGTTAGGACATGGGTCGGGTTGATCCACTCAAAATCGGGTACTTATATTTAAAAATTTGCACTAATGTGCGACTCACCTTCAATCGTATATGGTTAAGAATGCGGGGCATATCCTATCGCCTATATTTACATGTGCAATGCATAAAGTATTGCTTAGATGAGGCAGTGGGTATAGGCTATTAGAAATGTGGCACATACCCTATCGCTTATATTTACATGTGCGGCGCATACCTTATCACCTATATTTACATATGCGGCGCATAGGGTATCGCCTAGTTTAGGCAGTGAGCATAGGCAATTTACAATGCGGCACATATCTAATCGTACAACTTAAGATGTGCGGCGCACTATTGGTTGGAAAGGTCCATACCACGGGGGCTTCACCCCCGCACCCCCATTGAGGTTAGTGGTGGGCTTCGGGATTAGGTCTACGCTACCACCACAGACCTCATTGAAAGTCACAAAATAAAGTCGCACCATGAAATATTTTTGGTTGGATTTACATATTTCGAGGTGCGACTCTAATGTAAATCATACTTGAGCCTTACACATTTGATCACTCCTCCTTAGTACTTCATGCACCTACACTTAATCAAAAACAACAAAAATGATTAGAAAGATGGGTTGCCTCCCACCAAGCGCCGTAGTTTTAGTCTTGGCTCGACTCATATTTTTGAATTTTCAGTTACCATAAACAGAAGCAAAGTAAAATCATGGGTTGCCTCCCATGTAGCACTTGATTTATTGTCGCGGCACGAATCAGCTATCTCGATTACTCAGACTTCATCGAGATATATGTTGGCTATACACTTTATCAAGACACTCTTGTCTTCATTTTCTAGCTCAACTACTCCAGATGAGTAGACTTGGCTAATTTTGAATGGAGCAGACCATTTAGACTTCAACTTACCTGGAAATAGCTTTATCCTGGAGTTGAATAGGAGTACCAAATCGCCCTTTTTAAAATTTCGTTGAACAATCCTTCGATCATGGTACTTTTTCATCCTTTCCTTATAAAGGTCTACTCTTTCATACACATTGAGATGGAATTCATCCATCTCATTCAGTTGGATCAGTGTCATCTTTCCTGCCTTATCCCAGTTCAAGTTCAGCCTTCTGAGTACCCATAATGCTTTATGCTCCAATTCAATAGGCAAGTGACATGCCTTTCTATACATAAGTTGGTATGACGACATGCCAATAGGCGTTTTAAAAGTTGTTCTATTTGCCCAAAGAGCATCATCCAGCTTTCAATACCACTCTTGTCTATTAGCATTCATGGTTTAAGCAAGGATGGCTTTGATTTCTCTGTTCGAAACCTCCATGTGCCTACTAGTTTGTGGGTGGTATGGAGTTGCCACCTTATGTTGCTTAACACCGTACTTTGCTAAAGCATCCCTGAAAAATTTATTGTAGAAATGGGATCCCCCATCACTTATGATTGTTCTTGGTACCCCAAAATGGGAGAATATGTTCTTCTTTAGAAATGCTACAACTCTTTTTCCTTCATTATCAACTAAAGCAACATCTTCTACCCATTTTGAGACATAGTCCACAACTACTAGGATGTATTTTAACCCATATGAGCTTACAAATGGGCCCATAAAGTTGATGCCCCATACATCAAACAACTCTACTTCCATCATTTTAGACATCGGCATCTCATGGAATTTGGAGATTGATCCTTGCCTCTTACATTGATCACATCTCCGAACAAACTTATATGCATCTCTGAATAGCATCGACCAATAGTAGCCACTTTACAATACTTTCTAAGCAGTATGATCACCTGCATGGTGACCACCAACAGGTGAAGTATAGCATGCTTCCAAAATACTCAACATCTCTACCTCTGGGACACAGCGCCTAATAACACCATCTGCACATCACCAAAAAAGATAGGGCTCATCCCAGAAATACTGGGTTATATCATGAAGGAACTTTTTCCTTTGGTGAAAGGAAAGATTATCTGGCATTACCTCACTTACCACGTAGTTTGCGAAATCAGCATACCACAGAATCTGGTCGAGCTTCGCAGCTAGTATCTTCTCATCCGAAAAAGAATCATCAATATCTAACTTGTCCTTGATTGCTTGTTCATATTCAAGCCTGGATAAGTGATCAGCCACCTGATTTTCATATCCCTTACGATCCTTTACCTCAAAGTCAAATTCTTGAAAAAACAATACCCATCGGATCAATCTCGACTTCGCATCATTCTTAGCCATTAAGTACCTCAGAGCTGCATGATCTGTGTGGACCACCACTTTGGTCCCTAGCAAATACGCTTTGAATTTCTCAAAGGCGTAAACTACAGCCAGGAGCTCTTGTTTAGTGACAGTGTAGTTCTTTTGATCCCCATTCAGGGCTTTGCTGGCATAGTATATTAGATGAAACAACTTATTCTTTTTCTGGGCCAACACAACTTCAAGCGCCACCCCGCTAGCATTACACATTAGTTCAAACGGCTTTGTCCAGTCAGGAGTAATAATAACAGGAGCCTCTACTAATTTCAGCTTAATGCATTCAAACGCCTGCCTGCAGTCATCATCAAAAGAGAACTTTGCCTCCTTTTCAAGAATTTTGCATAATGGGTTTGTAACCTTCGAGAAATATTTAATAAATCTTCGATAAAACCCTGCATGACCAAGAAAGCTAAACACCCCTTTTATAGAGATGGGAGGAGGTAGTTTCTAGATGACTTCAACCTTGGACCTATCTACCTCAATACCTTTTGTAGAAATTTTATGATCAAGAACAATGCCTTCCTTCACCATGAAGTGGCATTTTTCCCAGTTAAGTACCAGGTTAAACTCTTCACACCACTGTAATGCTTGACTTAAGTTCAGCAAGCATAAGTCAAAGGAGTCTCCAACAACTAAAAAATCATCTCTAAACACCTCCAAGGTGTCTTCAACCATATTAGAGAAGATCGACATCATGTACCTCTGAAATGTGGCCGGTGCATTACATAAACCAAAGGGCATCCTTTTAAATGCATATGTGCCATATGGGCACGTGAACGTCATCTTCTCCTAATCTTCAGGAGAAACAGAGATCTGGTTATACCCAGAATAACCATCCAATAAAAAGTACCAACCTCTACCTACCAATTGATCGAGCATCTGATCTATGAATGGCATTGAAAAGTGATTTTTTTGCGTCCACGAGTTGAGATTTTGGTAGTCCATACATATCCTCCACTCTGTGACAGGCCTGAGTGGAATTAACTTGTTCTTCTCATTGGCCACTACCGTCATTCCCTCTTTTTTGGGCCACACTGTACAGGACTCACCCATTTACTATCTGAGATTGGGTACACCACCCCTGCATATAGCCACTTGATGATTTTTTTCTTTACCACCTCTTGCATAGGTGGATTCAGGTGACGCTGATGCTCAATGTTGGGTACACAATCTTCCTCTAACTGAATCTTGTGCGTACATATACCAAGAGGGATACCAATGATATCTACAATAGTCCAACCAATAGCTCTCTTGTATCTCTTAAGAACAGAGATGAGAGCTTCCCACCTATTGTTCGCCTAGATCGGTAGCAATAATAATTGGAAGTGTATTTCCACTACCCAAGAACACATACCTCAGATGACTGGGTAGCTCTTTCAAGTCTAACACCGGTGGCTCTTCAATGGATGGCTTTGCTGGTGGTGAAGGTCGATTCTTAAGGTCAATATCAAGCTTCTTGGGGGCAAAAGAATACAACCCCATTCCTAATAAAGCATAGATATTTTCTTCGTACTCCTTCATATCCTCACAATCAAAGTTCAAAAGCACAACAGCTAATGGCTCAACAGTAAGCTGCTCCTCCAAAGATAATTCTTGGTCGTCCTCATAATACACATCAACTATACAGAACACATTCATTTCTTTATGGTGTTTCATTGATTTCAATACATCAAAATATACCACATCGTCATTTATATGAAATAAAAGCTCATTTCCTCGCAGATCAATCAGTAAACTTCCGATTGCGAGGAAAGGTCAACCCAAGATTATAGGCACCTCAAAGTCCACCTCGCAATCCAAAATAACAAAATCCACAGGGAAAATGAAGGTAACCACCTTCACTAATACGCCATACAAAATATCGACAGGCTATTTTACCAACCTATCTGCCATCACGAGCCGCATATTGGTTGGAGTAAGATTTCCTCACCCCAACTTTTTATAAATGGCTAACGGCATCAAATTAATGCTAGCCCCTAAATCACACAAAGCCTTAGCAAAATCTAAAGATCCAATCGTGTAAGGAATAGTGAAAGCTCCCGGATCTACCTTCTTCTATACTAAAGACCTTGTGGCAATCGCACTGCAATAATGGAAATCATCTGCTAGTTCTTAGCTTGCTGCTCTTTTCTTCATCAAAAGGTCCCTCATGAATTTGGCATACCCTGGAATCTGCTCCAGTGCCTCTACTAAGGGCACATTTATAGTCAGTTGCTTCAGCATGGTCATGAATTTACTAAACTTTGTGTCATCAGCCTTCTTCTTTAGTTTCTGAGGAAAAGAGGGTGATGGCTTTGGGAGAGTTTTCTCCACCACTTCCTTTTATTTGTCCTTCTCATCTTCAATCTTTTCAGACTGCTGACAGCTGGGTTTAGTATCATGAATGATCTCATCCTGGTTTTCAACTTCTATAGGATGATCACAATCTGCTTTATCAACACTCTCCTCCATACTATCAACTGCAGGCTTACCCACAAATGGGTTTTCTAATACCTTACCAATCCTAGTAGTAATTACCATACATGACCCATCTTTCCTTTGATTTTTCACTGTGTCACTTGGTAAGGTACCAGCCTTTCTTTGATTAAATACCACCGATAATTGACTTAATTGCTGCTCCAACTATTTTATTAAAGTGGAATGAGAGTCAACCAATTGATTCATTAAAGACAAATCATTTTTTACCTCAGCTACTCCTGTGTTAGTTGCCTCAACTCCTTTCAGCAGCTTAGCCATCATGTCCACCATTGACATCTTCCCGGAGCTAGCTGCAGTAGCTTCACAATTTCCAGGAGGGACATAGAAACCACTCATGTCATTCTTATTCTTCCAATTCCTTTGGTCTCGATCCTTATACTCTGATATTTCATTGTAGTTCCGACCTTGGTTTCCTTGGCCACTGCCTCGAAACCCCCCCTAATTATTCAAGTAATTTGCTTCCTCCCCGGAATCGAAGTCAGTTCTTCCCTGTGATGCAACAGCTTTAACCTTCTCTGTCTTCCCTGATAATAAATGTTTAGTAAGAAGGTCCATCTATGTTTTCATGTGAGCCATATCTTGGTCACGTTCCTCTTCCCTTTGCCTCTATTCTGTAGTCATACCAATAGATATAGTAGAGCTTGCTACCTCAAAATCCCTGGTATGCCAAGCTCTACTCTGCTTTGTCATACAATTCAGCATCTCCGATGCCTCAAGAAAGGTGAGGTCCATGAATGACCCACCCGTATCATTAGCTACCACTGGCTTGGTCACCAATTTTAAAGCCTTACATAATATCTCCATCAAGTAGAGATTGGTCATCTGATGATTTGGGCACCGCATAAGCTTCTTCTTGAACCTCTCCCAAGTTTCGTGGAGCGCTTCAGTTGGAAGCTATCTGAAATTTCTTATCTCATCTCTCAATTATGCTCTCTTGGATGGCGGAAAGAATTTTTCTAGGAAAGTGTCTTTCAGTTGCCTCCAATTGGTAATAGAGTCGGGATTTAGCCTATTTAGCCATAGAGTTGCCTCTCCAGATAGAGACAATGGAAATAAGCACAACCGGATCGCATTTTGTCCAACCCTTGGATTGTCAAATGACTTGTATATTGAGATAAAATTAATCAGATGCATATTCGGATCGTCACCTGCAAGTCCACCAAATAACCCTTTGAGTTGCAATAGCTGAATCATAGTGCTAGTAATATTGAACTTGGCTCCGGGTGCTAAAGAAGGGGGAATAATAGCCTCTGTGGCACCAGCCCTATCAAATTTATCATCATCATCATCATTATCAAAAGCAAATTGCACAGCTCTGCGTTCGGGTCTCATTCTAGCCTAACGATCTCTGTTGACATTCCTATTCACTGGTGCGGCTACATTATCTGCACGCCTTGGATTTAATAGCTTATCATCACCCAGGTCCTCATCATCAGGATTTGGTACCCGACCTGGGTTATCAGCATTCTGCTAATTTACTTGTACAGCTGCCAATGCGGCTAATCTCACCTACTTCTGTTGAGTAACTATCCTTTCAAGGTCTTGTTGCGCATCTATTCTGCCAATGAGATGTAGTTCAGGATTTATAGGTAATAATGGCTGAGACAATCTCTGTGTACTTGGCATGCACAATAGTCAACCTATTCAAAACAAAAGCAACAAGCAAAAAGTAAAGTTTGAGAATCTTTGACCAAAGGGTCTATTAATTATCACAAACTTAGTTGACAACCGTATTCCCCAGCAACGGCGCCAAAATTTGATATACCCAAATTACAACTCTCGTTAGAAAGTGCAAGCGGTCGCTGTCAAATATAGAACTCAACTGGGTTGGGTGTCGAATCCCACAGGGAATACTACGATCACTAAGTATTGGGATTATTATTAGACTGTTGATCGAAGGTTCCAAAGTAAAGGGGGGTTTTGGTTTAAGTACAAAGTAATACTATTAATGTAATAGTAAGATGATATGTGTAATAGTATTTGATTACAGAGAAAGACAAGTTAGGGTTATTTCCACCTTATAGTTTTCAATATTTTTTAACTATGGGTATTTAGAACTCATACATGCATGCACTTACAAATAAACACATTTAAATTCATAATCCAAGTGTTTCTCAACCAACAATGATTAATCCACTCTAGTTCTCTCAAATCAAAAGTGTTGTTTAATACTTATGTGAAATCTCCAAGTTGTTAATCCTATTAAGGCATTAACGGATAAAATAGAGGTTAGAAACCCTATTCTTTTGTCATTACTCTCTTTTCCCAACATAAACTTTCCTATCGAACAAGTTATGTTTTAGTGGCACATTCCCTATGTTTGCAACCATGAGAATTCAATCATAACAAAGAGAGTATAATATAAGTGCATCTATACATAATAAATTCAAAACCCATAGAAATAAATAGTATACTACAAGGTTTCCATAACCCTAACAATTAAACTTAGCTACTCATGAATAAATCAAAAATCACCATAAGAATATTCATCATACCAAAAACTAGAAGTTGATTTTGGTATCCGAAAAATAGTGAAATCAAGGAGAAACATTTTTCTCTCTCCCTCTACACTAAGCCGCTTTTTCTGGCGTTTAAAAACCCAAAAATAGCATAATACATAAAAATTCAGTAACAAGTCTTTTAATAGCCTTCTCTCTCATAATTTCCTTCTAAGTCCTTAACTTATTATAAATGGCAAATTGGCCCAGGAGAAAGTTCCCATGCATCCCATTTGGTCCAACAGCTGCTTTTCCTCTTGTGTGAGTTTTCCTCTGAAATCTGCAGTCCCCAAAGTGTCTTTATCTACCTCATTAGACATGAAAATCATGCTAATCATATAGGTCAGCTCAGTTAAATCAAGTAGAGTAAAAATGTAAGAATTATGTATTTTTGTTCTCAAAATTTAGCTAAAATATGGGTAAATTATGGTACTTAATCGTATAAATACGCCCAAGATCATGGGGACTGAGCTTTCCCTTCTTGAAAAATCTTTTCACTCCCATCATGGGAGAGAATTTCAAATAGACTAAGTCACCAATATCAAACTCAAGATCTCTCCTGCTCACATCTGCATAAAATTTTAATGGCTTTGGTCTATCTTCAGCCTCTCCCTAATCAATTAAACTTTCTTCATAGCATCAAATACTTAATATGTCCCTATTAAAGTAGCCTCACATGCTTCAAATAAATAATAGAAGACCTAAATCTCCTCCCGTAGAGAGCCTCAAATAGAGCCATTTGAATACTAGAGTGATAACTGTTTTTGTTAGGTGAACTCAGTAAAGGGTAAATAGTCATCCCAACTACCTTTAAAATCAATAACATATGCTCTTAACATGTCTTTTAAGGTCTGAGTGGTCCTCTTTGCCTGACCATCTATCTGGGGATGAAAAGGTGTACTGAGGTGAACTTGGGTACCATGACCCTTCTGTAAAGCCTTCCAAAAGTGAGAGGTAAATTGAGTACCTCTATCTAAAATGATAGACAATATAACTCCATACAACTTAACTAACTCCCTAATATAAAGCCTGGCATAATCCTCATCTTAATATAAAGTATGAACTGGCAAGAAATGAACTGATTTAGTCATTCTATCCATAACGACCCATATCGAATCATACTGATGATGAGTACGAGGTAAAACCATCACAAAATCCATGTTCACCACCTCCCACTTCCAATTAGGGATACTAAACTCCTGCAGTATACCACTAGGCCTCTGGTGCTCAACTTTAACTTGCTGACAATTTGAACACTTAGCTACAAATTCTGCAATATCTTTCTTCATCCCACTTAGCTAATAGATTTCCCGCAGGTTATGGAACATCTTAGTGGCTCCTAGATAAATGAAATATTGCATACCATAAGCTTATGCCAAGCCAAAATTCAGTACCTCAAACCATCAACACACGGAATGCATAACCTACGGAGGTAATTCAACACACTATCTCCCTCTTGGGAGAAAACCTCTAATTTTAGATCTCTTACTGTTTCCTTCAACTAACCAAAATAGGATCCCAAGCTTGCTTTTCTTTTACTCCGGTAACCAATGAAGATTCCAAACAATTATGAACCCATATACTACCCTCAGCTAAATCAATCAACCGAATGCCTAACCTAGAAATCTGATGAACCTCCCTGACAAACTTTTTCTTATCCTCCCTAACATGAGCAACACTACCCATAGATAATCTACTAAGGGCATCTGCCACTACATTGGCCTTACTTGGATGATTCGAAACTCTCATGTCATAATCTTTTAACAACTCTAGCCACCTTCTTTGTTATAGATTCAAATCTTTCTGTCAGAACACATACTGCAAACTTTTCTGATCTGTTCACACATCAATGTGAACCCTATAAAGAAATACCTCCAAATTTTCAAGGCAAAAACAACAGCTGCCAACTCAAGATTATGAGTAGGATAATTCTTCTCATGAGGTTTAAGTTGACTAGAGTCATAGGATATAAAATTTCCTCTCTGCATCAATACACAACCAAGACCAACTCTGGAAGCATCACAGTAAACTACAAAACCCTTTGAACCATCTAGTAAAGTCAATACTGGGGCTGAAGTGAGTAGAGTCTTTAACTCTTAAAATCTCTTTTCACAAGAATCTAACAACTGGAATTTGACTTTTTTTTTTAGTCAATCGAGACATATGGGATGCAATAGAAGAAATTCCTTCAACAAACCAGCTATAATAGCCAGCCAAACCCAAGAAACTCCTGATTCTAATAGAGAGATGGGTCTAGGCTATTTTCTCACTACTTTGGTCTTTTGAGGTTCAGCTCGAGTGCCCTCACCAGAGACAATATGGCTAAGACAAGCTACTGATCTTAGAAAAAATTCCTACTTACTGAAGTTGGCAGACAACTGATGGGCTCTACGAGTCTGTAATATAATTCTTAGATGATCTACATGATTTTTTTCACTATGGGAATAGACAAGAATATATTCAATGAAGACTATGACAAACATGTCTAAATACTTCTTGAACACTCTGTTCATCAAGTCCATGAAAGCTGTAGGGGCATTTATTGGTCCAAATATCATAACTAGGTATTCAAAGTGACCATACTGAGTTCTGAAAGTTGTTTTTGAAATATCACATTCTCTGAATCTAAGTTGATGATTGTCTAATCTGAGGTCTATCTTAGAGAAATAAATGGCACCCTGAATTTGGTCAAAAAAGTTATCAATCCTAGGGAGTGGATACTTATTCTTGATTGTGACTTTGTTAAACTAATGGTAACTGATGTACATTCTAAGAGAACCATCTTTCTTACGAATGAACAAGACTGGAGTGCCCCATGTGGACACAGTGCACTTGATTAATCCCTTATATAAGAGATCTTTCAACTATTCTTTCAATTCCCCAAGCTCAGCTGGAGACATTCTGTAGGGTGGAATAGAGAGAAGATCAATTCTGAAGTCAATTTCTCTTTGGGGAGAAACTCTAGGAATGTCTTCAGAAAATACATCGGGAAATTCCCTTACTACTGAAACTAATTTAAGATTTGGAGTTTCAGAACCAGAGTCTTTGACTCAGACAAGATGGTACATGCACCTTTTAGATATCATTTTTCTTGCCTTAAGAAATAATCTGACCCCTAAGCATAGAGGTACTATCCCTCCGTTCAATGATTGGTTCATTGGGAAACTATAATTTAATGACTCTATTTCTACAATCAATTGAGGTAAACAAGAGTGAAGCTAATCCATGCTGAGAATGACATCAAAATTAGTCATCTCTAACTCCACAAGATCTACTAAGGTGATTTTCTGAGATACTATGACAGAGCAATTTTTGCATACTTGTCTGGCTATGATAGATTCACCCATAGGGGTAGACACTAATAAAAGTTAGGCTAATAATTTAGGACTGACATCAAAATTTACTGCTATATAGGGAGTTACAAAAGATAGTGAAGCTCTGGGGTCTAACAATGATTAAACATGAAGATGGAAAACGTGTAACGTACTCATAACCACATCAGGAGAATCCTTCTGATCCTTTCGAGTATGACGGGCATATAACCTATTCTGGCGCTGCCCACTGGTAGTACTAGAAGTAGCACCCTGCTGAGTCGGATAACCTGCTGGTGCTACTAAAGAGTTAGTCTGCCCCAGCTGATGATCATTCCTACCCTTCCACATACCTACAAGTACTTCCTTATCCTGTGGCCTAGATTACCATATCAAAAAACACAAATCACTGCCAGCCCTCATTCACCTAGATAATTTCTACCATATTTTTGACAAAGTGGATTAGTACGACTACTGTTTACACTACCTTGGGACTTAGAGCCTGGCGTTCTATCCTGAGAATCATACTTGAACTTTGGCACTGATACACTATCTAAAGATGGAGCTGGGACAAAATTTCTGATGGAACTCTAAATGGTTACCACCCTCTGGCCTCAGTTGAGAAAAGTTGAAACTACCTTTTTGGGCCCTCTTATTATCTCTCTTTTTCTCCTTAAGCTTCTTTTCCTGAATCTGCTGAGCAAGAGCCATTAGTCTAGATAATTCTATCTCCTTAATTAACATTATAGTGCTACACACCTTGGTCACACTATCAGCTACATAATATAAAAAATTACTCATTCTAGACCTATTGTCAGCCACCCAATTAGAAGCATACCTCACCAACTGAGTGAACTTAAGTGAGTCCCCCTTCACACTCATGCTGCCCTGCTTTATTTTAATAAACTCCTAAATCTTAGCTTCCCTCAACTCTAATGTAAAGAATTGTCTAAGAAAGTTGTGGCAAACTCTTCCCACTTAACATACCCTACATAAACACCACGATCCTCTTTCCACTACTTGAATAAAGTTTAAACCACATCATGCAATTGATAAGCAACCATTTTTGAACTCTCACATAATGTAACCCCCATAAAATCTATCACCTTCTAAACCATATCAAGGAATTCATATGGATCCACTTAATACTTGGATCCCAAAAATAAATGGAGATTCATTCGGGTGAAATCCTGAATCCTCACTGCAGCTATATTTGCCACTGGATTGTCTAGGGAAACAACACTCTAGATTTTCTGAGCTTCTACCAAATAAGTTAAGGTATTGAAAGCATCTTTGAATTTGGTATGAAAGACATGTTCATTCAGAGATCTTCCTAAATAGGTAGAGGTACGGGATGGTCCCCATTCCATCTTCCATTATTTCTTTTGGGAGGCAAAGTATGTAAATGGAATAAAGGATGAGTTAAAAATAGAGTATAAATAGAGCTTATGATTATTTTTACGATGTGAATATTGAAAGAAGGGAAACTTTTCCTAAAATATTTCGTAGCCTTTCATCCATAAATGTGGTACTCTTCACACCCATGCACAAAACTCTACTTAAGGCGACTTTCAGACACCCTAGGATACTATAAAAACCTTAGGCTCTAATATCAAGTTTTGTCAAAAATTGAAGCTACCCTTTGTTGTAACAACGATGCTTATAGTCACAACTGACCATAAGATAACCCATGAGTGTGTACCTACTGTGAGCACTGAATAAGATAAAAGTTGTACACGTGTGTGGAAGATAAACTGCTTAAGTAATGCAAATTTGAATACCAAAAATATGGTTGAACCACAAGTCTAAAACATCTGATGAAATACTAAAATCTAACTGTCAATTTAAAATAACTAATAATAATGAAAAGACAATAGACTGAGTAAGTGTCTATCTGACTATTTGATTGTCTAAAAAGTCTCTAAGACTGAATGAGGAGTTAGTGGGATAAGCCCCCAGCTAAGTCTGACTGACTGCATGTACTAAGCTACTAAAATAACTAAAATAATCAATTCTACCCTTGAGTAATGAGGAATCACCACTACTACTGCTGAGTATGCTAAATTATCTAAGTGTGGTCAAGAAATTAAGTGTTCGAACCTATAATATAAGACATCAAAATGTAACGAAGAGTATGAAATCAATACTTTGAATGTACTAGTATATGAGATGAGGTATAGCTGATATGCATGGGGTACTGCGCATATAAAGATAAGGACTAACTGAACAACATGAAATAACTGAGCATGAATGCCTAAAAACTGAAATATCTGAGAATGCAAGACTAAGTTTATATCTATTATGTTACTGAGATAATTTGTAATCTGAAAGACTAAATATTGTAAAATAGAATATCTAAAAGTATGTACATTTAGTCAAGTAAACTTGAAATGAAGATGTACGGAATACTCTACCGAGACTGTTGGATCTAGCTAAAATTGATATACCCCATTCTGATTTATCAGGTTCCAACTTATAATCCCAATTGGAAGGGTGTTGGTACAATGCCAAAGTTACTAACACTGACTAATGATGTGGATCCACAAGGTTGATATCTCGTAGGATGAGGGTGTCAATCCTAACTGAAAGGGAACCCCCCAAAATCTACGGTAGCATCGTAGCTCTGGAACTTAGGGACTGCTACTAGTGCCTCATGCCTGACCGACGGGAGAGACACCATCCCTACGTTCACTCGGTGCTAAGGGTTACTCCCAGCTAAATGACACTGACACTGGAATGGACTAAATTAAACTTAACTGAATATGATTTCATAACTTAGAATTCTCATCATGATTACATCAACTGAGTAAATAAAAAAATTCATGGTTTAACTGGATTATGACTAAAGTGATCTGAATTCATGTAAAAACACTTAGGCATAGGGTATTCATAACCCTCTAGCACTGAATGATCACTGAATGAAATAAAAAGCTTAAAACTTTAGCAAAGGATCATGGTTCAAAAACCATAAGCATAGATATTCCATCAAACATATGGGGATCATGAATTTAAACATGAGAATGCTTTAAATAGGGAAAAAATATGATTAAATGATTAAAGCAATAAAGTTGCGGATTTAACACAGAATTCACTTGAATAAAGCATGAGAAACTCAAATTCATAGCATGAGGAATTCAAAATCTTGAATGGAATCATACATAGGCTGAATTGAATTAAAATCACCATGAAAATAGGAATTAAACCCATCTTAAGCAATATAAAATACCATAATAATAGAAAAATTTATTCTTTAATTTAAAAAAGCGTTTTGGAGATCCATGGGTGAAATGAACCCATGGATGAACACCCCACATACATTAAACTCGTAACTTAAAAGAGATAGACCAATATTTATGCTTTATTGAAGCTTCTTGAACTTGGGGAACTTGAATTATTAATTTCTTGGGGATAAAGGGATTGAATTTGTGTTCTTGGGGAATGGGAATGATAAAAAAGGAAAATGTAAGCCCTAACTAATGCCCAAGTCATGATATAAATGATTGGGTTAATGGGAAAAGACACAATTTCCCCTTTAACGTTTAAATTCATAACTAGAAGCGATAGGCTTACAATTACGGGGTCTATTTGTGGTCTTTGAACTCCCTCATTGAGATGTGGTCTGCATGAAAATGGGAATAGGGCCGTGATGCCAGCTTATTGCGGTAAACCTTTGGTTTCATGATCCAAACATGAACCAATCCCCATCTGAAAAATCCAAAACTTCTCTGAGATATGCTCCTTACATCCCTGAACACGAATTAACTAAAAAACCAATATCTCGGGGTCAGTAAGACCTAGTTAAAAATCCTCCATGTTTAAGATCCTTAAAAATGACTAAGTCCCCAACACTTTGTGAAATTTTCTGGCCTTAAGCCCCTTATGAATGCAACTAGAAGCTGAACTGAGTTAAGAATATTAAAGGGTATTACAAAGCCCCATTTGAAGATGCAACTTAACTTTCCCAATAGATTTTATCTGGCCCTTATCGAAAGATCTTACATTGACTATGTTTTTATGAATTTTCCCCTCTATCATAGTTTAATTAGGTTAAGATAGATAAAGGGCAGATATTCAGAACTGATCCAACATCGATTAAGGCCCTATTAACAATATTATCTTGGTATTTGATAGTGATATGTAATGCTTTATTATGAATTACTCCATTGAAGGGTAACTTATCTCCATTAAAACTAATGCAATGGTCTCCTACCACTCTACTAATCATGGCCACCAAATTTTGGTCCTTGTGTCTATGGGTACATAGGCTTCTTTAAGGACTTTCAATAAGGATTGTCTATGATATTAAGAACTCATAAGTAATACCCAAATATAAATCTAAGCAGGGTCTTCTCTATATATTTCACAATAAAGTATTCTTTTGGCTGCATTTTTCAAAAAAATTCTTCAGCTTCTAATTCAGTATTGGCCCCTTTTAAGAACTCTTCTATTATGCATTATCAGCAAGCTCTTTTTTAATGTAGATTCTTTTTCATCTAGTCATTACTTGTACGGCAACAGTCTAGAAAAGGACTTTGGAGTAGTATGTAGAGATTTTATATGTGGTAACTAAATTTTGGGGAGCATTGACACTGGGATTAAAAATGGGATAAGTATTTTTAAAGTAAAGGAATTTGTGGAGGTATTTTGGTAATTTAGATGGAACTTTTGAGGATTATAAACATTTGCATTATTTTCATGGTTGGTATTGTAGGTGTGAAGAGTATGGATTTTTCATAATTGATTAATAGGGTTGGCAAGAGGTCTAGGCATAGAGCAGAGGGTATGCCATTTGTTTGGTTTTCATTTTTAGGAGAGCTAAGATGAGGGGATCAGATTGGAAGAGCATGGTTATCAAAGTCTGGCGTATAAGCTGCAATGGACAGATTAGCCATATCTTTTATTGGTTGTACTTTTTCATAAAGCTCCTCCATTTTCTTAGTTAGTTTGGTGATCATATCACCATGTGGAATTATCACTCCGTCCCTAACAGTAATTTTGGTAAGAGCATTTTCATCGCTACTACTAGTCATTCTTTCCTATCCATTAGCTAAGCAATGGTCAGGGGTGGAATTTTTATTTGCCTTATATCTAATTAAGTATTGTTGTTCAGCTAGTTGTTTTCCAACACAAATCAATTTCTATTTACTTGATTATCTGATAAAGTAAAAATAACTCCAAAGGCAAATATTTTAGATCCTGTTAGTATCAAATAATGCAAGATATCCGACATAAAGTAAACACGTAAAGTTGCTTTCAACTTTGGTAAATTGATCCAATGATGGGTATTGACTCAAAAGGAATTAACGGGCAGGAGCA
Organism: Capsicum annuum; assembly: GCF_002878395.1. Lineage (NCBI taxonomy): Eukaryota > Viridiplantae > Streptophyta > Magnoliopsida > Solanales > Solanaceae > Capsicum > Capsicum annuum. Next base: position 137,663,599 of record NC_061122.1, on the reverse strand, counting down.
GGACTTTGTCCGTTGATTTTAGATAAGTGGATCATTTGATATAAATTTTTTCAAGTCTAAATCTTTGGTCATCTCCGTCAACTGACTTTTGATTCATGTGACTTTTCTCGATAAAAATGGGAGATAGTGATTTTAAAGGATAGAGGCCAGGCCGAAAGGCTGCCTATATATCTCACAAATGAGAAGTCAGGTCATATGTAGTACAAATAGGAAAGGATAAAACTTTATTTTATTACAATCTCATTAGAGTTCATTACATCATGAAAGAAAAATAACAATAGAAAGGACAAGACTAATGACTAGATGATAGATAGGTGCAGGAATTCCCACTTCATTCTGCTTCTTCCATATCTTGATCTTCTACGAGTTGAATAGTGGAAACTTCCCTTGAATTTTAAGGTGAGGCATGTTCCATGCTTTCTTTCTGATAGCCTTGACTAGGGTCTTTAGTTTTATGCTCTGAACTCTTATTTTCTTGCGCTATTAATTGTTTGACTTTATCAATTTCCTTGTCTGTTTGATTAATCTTCCTAACCAATCTTTTGGTCTCTGCCTTTTGTACCTCCTCCACTTGGATTAAATCCACTATCTTTCTTTTCATTTGAGAGGCTCTTAAATCTAATACTGATTATCCTGAAAGAATAGGAACTCACTACAAATAAAGTTAAAGAAGAATAGTTGAGGACTTTTTTGGGGGACTCGAAGACCTAGAATGTTTTGGGAGAACTTGGGATAGTAGGCGTGTGTTTTTTCTTTAAGGGTTTCTAACACTTTATGGAAGAGTAGATCCATTTTACCCTTGATTCAAATACCAAACATAATCATATAGAGAATTTATATATCATAAAATAGTTATCACACAACAATATAACAATAAGCGCGCGTGTTAATTGGCTGACCCTTTTGAGCCAAGGGTTGGTCTAGCAAATTAAAGTTTGTACATATTTTTAAAAATTCCATTACCCCTAAAACATTTACATAGATAATAAAGATAGAACATAAACTCCTTATGAAAGATACAAACTAGGGTACACTTTAGGAAAAAGGAAAAATACAGAAATTTAATCCCCCGTAGGGGACATCTAAATTAAAATTCATGCATAGGAACAATGGTTTTCTAATATTATATGTATCCTTCAATATTAAACACATATGCATGATTTTCTGTAATTGACTAGTGGCCAATAGACATAGTAAATATTTTCTAAAGGGCCTAATATCCCCTCAGCTACTAGGTCGTCCTAAGCTCATGCCCAAAAGAGGATTTTGGTTTTGTTCTATCCTAAGGGTCTAGAGTGGGCTTTGATCAGGTTTCTAAGTGGACAACTTATGTTTGAAAATACAAACAACAATTGGATGTCTAATGTACCAATAAGGTTCGCGACGACTGCGAAGCCCCAAACAGTTTAAATATTCAAATGGAGCAGCATGCTATGAAATACAACAGTTTAAATTTTGTGAAAATTTAAATACATAAGCAAACAAACAATTTAAACGCTACAAGCCTGAATAGTTAGTCAAGGAAGTTAGTTTAAATATTTGGTTAGAACCTAGTTAAGTCCCCTGCAGAGTCGTCATTTGTTTTTTATCCCTTTATGAATTTTATTTAAAAGAAAATAGTTTTGACCTTTTCAAACTATTTCAAAAAATTCAAGAAAATTTTGAAATAATTTTTTTGAGAAATTTACAAAGTCTCCACTTAATTTTTAAAAAAATTAACAAAACTTAAAAAACTCTAAAGGTTCAAAAACAAAAATAAACTTTTAAAATTTTAGAAAATGAGTAAGAGTTCAATTAACACTCTAAGAAGTGTTTTAATGCAGTTAGGAGCATCCGTTTAAGAACGGTTTACCAAAAAAATAATTTATTGACTAAGTTAAAATGGTTAATTTTGTAAAATATTAAAATTATTTATTAAAATGACATTTATTTATTCAAACGAGGAATATTCAACTTGAATTAAATTAAATTGTAATTTTTCTTTGTATTTTAAGAGGAAAATTATTTTTTGCTTTTGTGAAAACAGAAGAAGATTATATGGTTATTTTCTTCTTATTATTTTATTTATTAAAGAAAAGTCAATTTTATTTTAAGTAACACCTTTGGAAGTAATGTTAAGAGAGTATCAAATTAGAAGTATCTTATCAATTATGGAAAGTTAGAAATTACAAGAAAAATTAGTTTCTTGAGTTTAATGAAAATTATTTTATTCCAAATAGACTATTAGTTACATGAACAAAACAAATTTCAATTTGAAAAAGAATACTTAATTTTCTAAAGACTTGTTTAAGGAGAAAAGCCAAAGGAGACAATTTAATCAATTTTTAGATAAGATAAATTAGGTAAAAAATTATAGATTGAGTAAAAGAAAAATCATACTAAAATAAAATGGCACCACCTTAGGGGATTTGTCTAGATTAATTGATTAAAGTGTGTGTTAGTACAAAGAAACAAGGATAAAATATAAACTACGAGGAATGAAAGACAAGAATTGAAGTTGGGCCCCTTCCTTGGCCCATTAATAAGCTGCCCAACTTTTGGGCTTCCAATTTTATGAACTTTGGGTCCATTTTCCTGCATGTATGTTAGCTATATATTAAAATACTTTTTCCTGCGTTTTCCCATATATCCAATGTATATATGACTGTATTTCAATCATGTTTCACAAATTTAATCCTCCAACCATATAATCATCTTCCCTTTCCACTTTCCCTTTTTATAGACCTGGATATTTATGTATATCTGTTGTATACCATATTGTATCAGTCCGTTTGGGGCTTTATCGTAATCAAGAGTCGATAGCTCAAGACTTCTAGACTCATCTTGGAATATGCAAGAGATGGAGTCCATTCAAACTCAAGATTATTAATTTCATGCATAAAAAATGATATGAGAATTAGACAATTATGATAAAAGAGTTGATAGCAAATAAATTATTTCTATATAGGCATGGTCATTCCCATACACTAGTGCGTAAACAGAGGAGAATACATGATTAATTTATTTCTAACAAATTCATCTTCCACTAACATGCATACAAAAGACAAAAAATACAAATAAAAATTAATACCCACTTATGTGATAATAAACAATGACATAATTTTGCTATTCATAAAGTTCCAAGAGTGGTTATTAGTCTTGTGTAGTATTTTCAAATCACTTGACATTAACAAAAGAATCCATATAAAAAACATGCTTTGTCATTTCTTGAACACTAGATATATCATATGAGAATTTGGATCATCCCACTCTCAAAAGAAAACAAGTTCAAAAAGAAACTTAGATATTCTGGAAAAAGACAAGTAGATAAGATCTAGACGTTTGTAAGAACTATTGTACATGAAACATTCATAAACCAACACCTAAGGTACTATCACCCTGTATTATAATCATTAATAAAAATCATTCCCAATGGCTTATTATTATCAATACAACTCCGAACATTCCACTTTAGAGCTCAATCATAAATAAAATTTCACACAAATTTAACTAGTCTTAATCATGAAAAAATTCATCATATCAACGGAATTTACCGTTTAAAAGAAGAAAAGGAAAAAAAGATGAGGTTTTTTCCTTTTTATAAGTAGCAAATTGGGACTACAAGCTTTGAACGAACGAAATTCCACCGAAATTTCAATTCCAAATTGTTGGAGTTTTACTTCTCTTTTTTTTGTCGGTATTGATTTTCCAAGTGTGTTTCTATGAGAATTTTGGGATCGTGAGGTTAGAAGAATGAGCCTCAAGAGCCTCCAAAAAATTTTCCAAAAATTCTCCCTCTCACATCTATCCCTCACTATCTATTTATAGGGGGATTACGAAAAAGGTTAAGGTTTCAGATTTGAAAAAAGTTGATTTCAAATTTGAAAATTTTAAATTGTTTCTTGGATATTTGAAATCCACAATGATACAAAGAACATTAATGGCCTTTCTACTATAAAATTAGTGGATAGGGTGGAAAAAGGATACTGCCTCTATTATTCAATAGCTAAGAATTAACTCTTTGCTCAAAATGGTGACCATGGACTGAAGAGGATGAAAACGTATGATTTTTTATCCATAGATGGATGTACAAAAGGGATAAAATAGTAATATAAAGGGAGGCTAGTGTTTTTTGTTTGTCGTTGCTATTACTGAGTTGTTCTATGGAATGGTTTTTTATTATTACGTTGTTTACTGTTTTGTGCATATGGTTGAAGTTGTTGTTGCTATGTTCAAGTTGGTGTATGTTGTTTTTTGTAGGAGATGAGGGAGAAGAGAATGGGTGTTGGTCAGGTCATACGTTGGGATGGGGTGGTTTGGATTTGTTTGGACCTGAGAAGGCCAATTTTGAAAGAGAATGGACTGATTTGGGTAAAAATTAATATTTAATGGGGTTTAGGTCATTTAAAAGGTGACCTAAATCGAATGGTCATTTAGTAAATTTTTATTTAAATTTTGGTCAAATTGAAAATTAATCGGCCAATTGAATTGCAATTGTGATCTAATTGATTTCAATTATGGCCAAATTCAATGAATCGACTAAATTGGATCAAAATTTGGAATGAACTATAAACCAAATAGTTTTAGTTTCTTGGTTTAATTAAATCAAATAAATATTGTTCAAATAGATCATTTTTGAGAAAAATTATATTTAAATCAAGATTCACCAATCTAAACCAATTTTTGAGATGAATCTCGATTAGAAATTTATTTTTTAATTAAAATAATTATTCAAGTAACAAAATTTATATAAAAATACAGAGCTTTAAAATTGCTACTTAAAATGACAAAGTAACCACCAAAACAGTATTTTAGTTAACTATTATATAGATAAAATAATACTTCAATTTTATTTAAAAATCAAATAAACTCAAGACTAAACTTAGTCGTAGAGGGCAAAATTAGGTGTCAACAACCTGATCCTAGAGTCCCCTCAGTCTAAAATCAATGTTTTGGAGCAGATGATACTGTTAAAATACTCATCCGAGGCTATTTACTGGGAGTTTTGATCTTGACTAATTTTATAACAACGAAAGCTCCAAAATAGGAAAATGAGCCTAAAACTCAAACGACCTGCCCGATAACCAAATCGCCAGTTCCGGCAAGTCATTATCATGACCAAAAACCAATGTTCATGATTCCACTTTTTGTGGCAAACCTTGATAGGTAAGCCTATCACCCAAACTAATATAAAAATGAGAAAATAATATAAAAATCAAGGCAAGACCCCTAGAACGGAGTTGAGCCACATAAATATCTATAGTGCAATGAAGATAATAATGATGTGATGCATGAGGTTATTGCAGAGCCTCCGTATACACCTACAGAGATAAAGCTTCCCGATGTAGGACTAATGGGAGCTTCATCAACTCGTATACAACCAGTATCCAATATCAATATCCATAACTCTTCTCTGGTACATACGTCGATAGAGGGCTTTTAAATATATTAGATTTTCTATCAGAAAATTTAGTGTTTCTAGTATTTTCAGTATATCCATGATTGTACCAATGCTTCATGAATAAATATGATATAAGGATGTAATGCTCATAAGCAACAAAAATAAGAATTCTAGTATCCAACAAATATACCAACCATGAGAGCTAAAAATCCACTCAAATCAACAAACCATCAATGATGCAACATAATCTAGAAACCATCAAGTGAAACATTCAAGATAATTTCATTGATACCATATAATTCCAAAAATCTAGGCTTTTTCTAACTAAAAGGAGTATAACCAAACATACATATATAAAGACCAGGCCAACAACACCATATAAGAACCCACATGGTCAAACATAGCAAATAATGTCTCAAAACCAGCAAATATTGCCCATAGAGGCCTCTATATGAATACATAAATGATGATCCATGGTTTCATGGCACTCTAGATGCTTAAAATGGTGAAAATATGCACTTACTTGGGTCATTTTGCAGGATATAATATATTTTTTATTTATATTGCAGGTTAATTAGGTTGGACGTGGTGTGGATTAGAAAAGGATGAAAAAGCTCTAAAAATAATCAATTTAGTGACTGGACCATGAGTTTTTTAGTCACCTAATGACTCATGGCCCAAGTCATGACGTCAGTAGTAAGTGATGTTGATTTTAAGAGTAAAAGTGAAGGCTAACCACGACTCGTTAAGAGTGACAACAAGTCGTGGTATGAGTCATTCTGAGAATATGAGAGAAAGTCCTAATGATAGCCAAGTTTAGGTTCCAGTGAAAATAGGTAAAGAACATGAGTCGGTTTGACTAACAACAACTCGTGCTAAGGATTCATTCTGACAACAAACTAAAAAGTACTGAAATTTGAATTTTCACTGGAGAGTCAATAACTTACAGAAATGACTTACTAGGCATTATAATGAGTCCTTACCAGTGAATTCATAAGAGAGCAATGATAAAAGCTAACGAGTTATTACCGTTCCTGACAACTTGTTACCAGAGGCGTGACCACTACCGACTTAGTTTTTCTTTTTTGTTTTAGTTAGGTTTTCTTTGTTATTTTGAGATCCTTTTTTGTTTTGGTTAGGTTTTCTTTGTTCTTTTGAGAAACTATGAATACCCTTGTGGTACTCTTGTATTAGGTTTTGCATTTTATACTCTTACAAACACATATTGATTTCAAGATTGACTTTTGATCTTAAAGTCTTCTTCTTAGTTTTTGGGTTTGTTATTCAATGAGACTTTAGGTTATCTTCATAAATTATGGTGATATTCTTTTTATGCTTTCACTTATGAATTCTATGGAGTTACTTACAACCATGAGCGGATAATTTCGTTAGCTAGGGTTGTCCGAACCCTAGTAAAATAATGATGCAGAGGAAGTATAAGATTCATTTAGATTATTATTGTTGCATATATTGTGATCTTCTTTGTATTAATTACTTCCTTAGCTATTGCAAAGGCTAAGGACTTGCTTTTATTTGCGATCATCCTCACAAGGGAGTACAACATTAAAAATGAAGATTAAAATAATGATTCGAGACTATCAGCCCTTGTCTACTAACTTGAGAACCATAAGTTAAAGGTTAACCCAGGATCAAAGTCAAGGGTTAGTAAGGCGATATTCTAAGATTCAAAAGGTGAAGGGTGAAATTTACCAATGAGTCTATAAGATAATTGGTGATACCAATTGTAACACCCCAAGTCCTTAAGCTCTAGACATTCTAAGAGACAAATAATTGAGTTAACCAAATTATGAAAATAATGTCAAAATTGTCAGTGAAAATGGTCCTAAAAATAACTCATTGTCAAATGTAACTAGTCATTAGGAGGGACTCATTATCACAATAGAAGGTTACCTAGGAGTTCAACTCCTAACCATGGGTATTCGTCATGACTCGTGATGTCAGATAATGAGTCATGATGATAGAATCATCATCATAATACTGAAGGACTAGATTGTAGATGCTCAGGTAATGACTCCAAGAGACAATTCATGGTAAGACCTCACGAATTGTTACCCAAGTCATGATGATTGTTGCTGATTTTCCTTATATGTTTTAATTAGGGTATTTTTTGTATTTTTCTCCCTTTATACTCTTTCACATAACTTTAAAAAACTCAAAGGACCTCTTTGGATTTAGTTATCAAGATTAAACTTACTATTTACCTCTTTAACCTCAAAGGCAAGAGATACTAGAATTTTGCAAAGAACTTAACATCCAAGCTCCAAACTTTTAGTCCTCTCCAAATTCTGTGGTATTTCAGGTAAGTTTCTCATCCCTAAATTGTGTTTTTACATTGTGGAATTTACTTACTTAACCTTCATGTGATTTTAATTATTGGGTTTTAAATTGAGTTGAGGGCTTTTGATAGTTATTACTTAAATGGTGTTTCCTAAGATTTAAATGCGTTATTTATACTTTAATTAATGGTTTTGGGGTAGAATGGGTCCATTCTTATGAGGATTGGAATGGAAAACATGGTTTCTCCAAATAGATAAAAAAAAATTGGCTTGATAATGGCATTTACCTTAACCCGCCTTTATAACTTTTGTTTTGAATAATGAATATACATAATTTATCTTACTTTTGGAATATTACATTGCATTAATGGATAATAGTTAATAAAAATAGTTTTGGAATGCCATTGGTGGCCATGGTTTTCATATTTACATGGTACTTGGGAGTCTAATGACTTCCTGGATTGGTTTGGCATAATTATATAAGCTTTAAAGCATATTAGTATCATAAACACCTTAATGAATGAATCCTGGGCTAATGGTTGGGTTTATGTGAAAACTATTTTAATTTAGGCTTAAAAGGAAATGTGTCCCTTACCGTGAAGGTGTAGTCCCAGGGTAGCAATGCTGGAAACCATATTTACCGGCGTAGGGGTCTATATGAATATGTGCTTAGTGCATACATTATAATTTTGAGGGCTATCGCCTTGGTGTCTTTAGCAAGTCCTTTATTTCCTTAGTTCATATAACTAACACATATTGAGGCCCTTTAAGCAGGGGGATATAAACCCACATATCCCATGGGTACCTTTAGGATGGAGCGAGCTACATAGTTTAGATTAATGGTTTAAATTCTCATGTTCATAACCCTTGTCCCTATCCCAGCATCCTATATATATATATAAATATTGTGCATATAGTTTGGACTGATATTTTTTATAATGGAATTATTTTATCCTCTTTCCTTGAGTTACATGCCAATTATCACCACACTAATAATCCGGTATCATTTTGTGCAACATTAGGTAGTATGGTACATCAATTGAATTATTATAAAGTGGTGAGCCTCTATCTTTTGAGAATCCCTTCTATTTATTAGGTTTCCTTATATATTTTAGGAATTGAGGCCTTTCTTTATCATGGTCGGGGGCATTTCCTGTCCTAGTTTTGTACTTTTGCTTTATAGGCTTTTGTGGATAGTGTTAGGATGCTTTAATCATTGTGTCTTGAATTTTAGAACTTGATTGGTATTATTTATATTTATTATATAATTTGGTTGTCTTCCTCTATTTACTTTTATGGTGCTCTGGAGGTTAGACTAAGGGGGTGGTGTCTGACCCATGGTAGGCTTGAGATACCCATCACAACTAGGCCCTGGTTTGGATTGTGACAAACTTGGTATCAGAGCACAATTCAGGGTATTTAGGTGTCCATAGAGCTTTGTCAAGTAGAGTCCTTTTTATAGGTGTATAGCGCCCCACACTTATAAGGGGGAGACAATAAGACATTTATGAATAATTCTCTTTCTTTTGTTATATTTTAGGCTATAGAGTATAGTTGTCATGAAACTCTCTGGCTCCTGTCTTACTCGTATTTTAGATTATGCCTCCTCTAGGATCTAAAGGTCATAGAAACACTTTTGGAACATCTGTCTAACCAAGACAAATATAGAGGAAACTCATCCTATTTATGGAGTAAGACCTGGTATAAGGTCTCTGTTCCTAATGTACTCTCCGCATGTAGTTCCACTGGTCCCTACAAATCTTTCTTAACCTTCCAAGGCTAGTGATACTTATGCTCAGATACATTAAGAAAATATCTCAAATGTAGAGTTCCATCAGTCTATTTATATGATTGCCCAAGGGGTGGCATGATAGCTCATTGACCAAATCATATTAGTTCTATTGTTATATCATCTGAGGTCACTTGGGTTAGTTATATTATAATATTGAATCCCTTAAACTTACTAGGATCTAAGGTTGAGGAGTATTCTCAAGGGTTTAATGATGAGATGGAGAAGATTTTTAGGGTTATGCATGCTACCAATTCAGATGGTATGGAGTTTTCTAATTATTACTTAAAAGATGTAGCTTATTAGTGGTATGAGGAATTAGAAGCAATAAGGGGTGATGATGTCGCATTGCCAATATTGGATAAGTTTTTGGTGCTTTTCTTGATCACTTCTTTCCTCAGGAGTTGAGAAAAGTTAAAGTGGAAGATTTTATGAATCTAAAGTAGGGTAAGATGAGTGTAAAGAGTATGCACTAAAGCATCAAGAATTGCCACATTATGCTCCAGAGTTAGTATCTAACATGAGATCCAAAATGAGAAAGTTTGGTTCTAGTTTGTCTCATGATTTAATGTTGGAGTGTGAGAGTGCTATAATGAATAATGATATGGATATATCTAGGCTAGTATTGTATATGTGCAGATGGAGGACGAGAAAAAGAAGTAGGTATAGATGGGAGATAGGCAGAGTGAGAAGTTTAGATATTCAAAGAAGAGGGCAAGTCAATAGAATAGTAGGAGATATTGTAGGTAGTGGACAAAGAAGAAGAATTAGGGAAACTCTTATTTGACTTCTAGTGCTCCTTATCCTTAGCCTTAATATGATCATCGCTTTCATACTAGTAGTGGTCTTAATGTCCAAGGTGCCCAATCTCAGGCTAGTGGAGCTTAGTCAGTCCTATCTTACCCTTCTTGTCATTTTTGCAGATAGTTTAACCGTAGATATTGTGTGAAGGGGAGGAACTTGTGTTTTAATGATGGTCAGCCTGGTCACCTACAATAAAATTATCCTATAGCTAGAGTTTCCACTAGAGATAATAAGGTCCATTTATCCACTTCTTCGGCTTTTGTACCTAAGGGCGCTGCTTCAGGTACTAGCACTAGTTGGAATAGTCTCTATGCTTTTGCTACTCTCCATGAATCTAAGGCATCCCTAGATGTTGTCACTGGTATGTTACAACTCTTCTCCCATGATGTTTATTATTTGCTTGATCCGTGTTCTACCCTATCTTAAGTGACCCCTTATATGGATGTATATTCTTGTTTTGGTCCTGAAAGTAGGTTTCACCCCTTCTCTGCTTCAACTCTGGTTGGTGAGTCTATTATTGCTAGAAAAATCAATAAGGGTTATTGTGGTGTCTATCTTTCATAGAGTGACATTGGTAGATTTAATAAAGCTCGATATGGTGAATTTTGATGTAATCCTAGGGACGGATTAGCTTTATTCATGCTATGCTTCTCTATATTATAGGGCCCAAAAGGTCTATTTCTATTTTTCTAATGAAATAGTGATTGTATGGGAGGGGAGTTCTTTGGTACCCAAAGGAACGCTTATTTCTTATCTTAGAGCTCAGAAAATAATTTCCAATGGGTGTTTGTATCATCTAGTTCAAGTTAAGGATTCTAATTTTGAATGTCCTTCTTTACAATTTGTCCCTGTGGTTACTGAGTTTCCTGATTATCTTCCTAGAATTCTTCCCGATAAGGAAATAAATTTTGGGATTAACTTTCTATCGGATACCAATCCCACTTCCATTCCTCCTTGTAAGATGGATCTGGCTAAACTAAAGTAACTAAAGGAGCAATTAAAGGATCTTCTGGATAAGGGTTTCATTAGTCCTAGTGCTTCTCCATAGGGTCCTCATGTTCTTTTTGTATAAAAGAAAGATCGGTATATTCGTATATTTGTAGATTATCGTCATTTGAATAAGATTATAGTGAAAAATAAGTATCCTCTTTCTAGGATTGATGACCTTTTCAACTAGCTTCAAGATGCTAGGTATTTCTCTAAGATTAATCTCTATTCAGGCTATCAACAGTTGAAACTTAGGAAGGTTAATAATCCCAACACTACTTTTCAGACCTGGTATACCATTGTAAGTCCTTGGTTATGTCATTTGGGTTAACTAATGCCCCAGATGCTTTCATGGATTTTATGAATCTGGTGTTTAGGTAGTTTCTGGATTTGTTTGTTATAGTCTTCATTGATGACATATTAGTGTACTCCAAGAGTGAAGAGGATCATAGCAAGCACCTCAAAATTGTGTTACAGACTCTTAAGGACCAAAAATTGTATGAAATATTTTGTAAGTATGAATTTTGGTTGTGTTGTGACCTTTCTCGAGTATGTTGTTTCTAGTTAAGGGATCAAGGTGGATCCACAGAAAGTTGATGCAGTTAAGTAGTGGCCTATACCCACAAATCCAATCGATATTTGGAGCTTCTTGGGCTTTACAGGGTATTATATGAGGGTTATGGAGAGTTTCTCATCTGTTGTAGCTCATTTTACATAGAAAAAGGTTTAGTTTTTATGGTACAATGCTTGTGATGGTAGTTTGAGAAGTTGAAGGATAAGTTGACTCCAACTCCTATTTTGACCTTGCTCGAGGCTACTGATGCATTTTTTGTGTAATTTGATGAGTCCCATGTAGGACTAGGTTATTTTTAATGCAGCATGTTAAGGTTGTGGCCTATGCTTCTAAGCAGCTTAAGGTTCATGAGAGGAATTATTTGACTCACAATCTAGAGTTGGCAGCTGTGGTCTTTGCTTCGAAAAAATGGCACCATTATCTGTATGGGGTGCATGAGGATATTTATTAAGACCATAAGAGCTTTAAGTATGTATTTATGTAGAAGGAATTGAGTCTTAGGCTGAGGCAGAGTCTAAAATTGCTTAAGGATTATGACATGAGCCTTCACTACCAACTAGGTAAAGCTAGTGCAGTTGTTGATACGCTTAGCAGGTTTACTATGGGAAGCTTATCTCCTCTTGGTGCTTAGCAACTTCACCAACCCTCTTGAGATGTTCTACCACCAGGCCTTAAATGTTCTACTTTTACCAACTACACTAGTAAACCTGCTAAGCAGGTTCACTACCAACTAGGTAAATATATGGTTTGATAACAGGTCAAGGTAGAATATTTAAGGCCTGGTGGTATATCTCTAGAGAAATAATTTCCCATGTATAAGTGGGAGATGATCAATATTGATTATGTTATGGGTCTCTCACGGTGTCACAATCAGTATGATTCTATTTGGGTTAATATGGATAGGATGAAAAAATATTCTCACTTTTTGATAATGAGGACTAATTACTTAGGAGATGATTATGCTAAGTTGTTCAATCCAGAGATAATAAAGCTATATAGAGTGCCCGTGTCCATTTCAGACTGAGTTACGTAGTTCTCTTCTCACTTCTCGCATTTATTTCAAAATACTTTAGGTACTTAGGTGAACCTTTGCACCACTTTCCACCCTCAAATGGATGAACAAGCAGAGCGTACTATTCATACTTGTAAGGATATGATGAGGGCATATACGATTGATTTTAAGGGAAGTTGGGTTGACCATTTGTCTCAAATTGAGTTTGCCGATAGCAATAGTTATCATTAAAGCATTCATATGGATCCTTTCAAAGATTTTTTTGGTAGAATGTTTAGGTTTCCTATTGGGAGGTTTAAGGTAGGCAAGAATAGGTTTTTTGGCCCCAACTTGGCTCACGAAGCCATGGAAAAGGTGAAAGTGATTAAAGAAAGACTTAACACTGCTCAGAGTTGCCAAATGTCTTATGCGGATATGAGGCAAAGGGATTTGGAGTTTTAGGTTAGTATTTTGGTATTCTTGAAGGTTTCTCCTATGAAAGGAGTCATGAGATTTAGAAATAAAGGGGAGCTCAGTCCCCATTACACTGGTCCATATCAGGTTGTGAGGAAGGATTGGGAATGTCTCTTATGAGTTAGATTTTCCAGTAATCTTGGCTTAGATTCATCTCGTGTTCTATGTATCTATGATGAAGAAGTGTGTGTGTGATCCTTCTTTGCTAGTTCCTGTTGAGGATTTTGGTTTCACAAATTCATTGTCTTATGAGGAGGTCCCGGTGGATATACTAGATAATCAAGTTCGTAGATTTAGAACTAAGGATGTAGCTTCAGTAAAAGTGATTTAGAGAAATCAAAAGCTAGAGAAAGCTACATGGAAATCTGAAAATAATATGAAATCCAAATACCCATTTTTATTTCCAGCGAATAATGGAAGTTCTTAAGGTATGAGTTTCCATTTCCTCTTATCGCATTTCAAATTTGTCCTTGGATTTGGTTTGTATTTTGTCTATTATCATGTTAGATATACCCTAACTTCTCATTTAGGGATGAATGATCCAAAGAAAGGGGGGTTAATATGATACCCCAATTCTTTGAGCTTTAGACCTCCCATGAGATGAATAATTGAGTTACCAAATTACAAAAATATTGTCAAAACTGGCAGTGACAACACTCCGAACAACGACTCATTTTCAAACATAATGAGTAATTAGAAAGGACTCGTGATCATAACAGAAGGTTACCCAGGAGATCAGCTCCTGACCATGGGCCTTTGTCGTGATTTGTGATGTCAGATAACAAGACGTGATAAGAGACTCATCACCCTAATAGTTAAGGACTAGATTGTTGACCCTTAGCTAACAAATCCATGGCATGACTCGTGGTCAGACCTTACGAGTAGTTACGCTAGTCATGACGACTCTTCCTGATTTTTAATTCAAGTTTTAATTAGGGACTTTTTAGTCTTTCCCTTCCTTCACACTCTTTCCCATGACTTAAAACACTCAAAGTCCTCTTTTCTTTAGTTATCAAGATTAAACTTACTCTTTTCCTCTTTAACTCCAAAGGGAATAGGTACTGGGGTTTTGTAAGGAATTCAACATTTAGGATCCAAACTTTGAGTCCTGACCAAATTCTTAGGTATTTCAGGCATGTTTCTTATACCTACCTTGTGTTTTAACATTATGGCATTTACTTACTCAACCTTCATATGATTTTAATATTGGGTTTGAAATTAGTTGAGGGTTTTTGATGGTTATTACTTGAATTGTGTTTTCCATGATCTAAATATGTTGTTTATACTTAAATTGATGGTTTTAGGACTGAATAGGTGAATTTTCATGAGGATTGGGATGGGGAACATGGGTTTCCCCAAATTGATTAAAATTTTTCTTGATAATGGCATTAACCTCAGCCCACCTTTATAACTTTAATTTTGAATATGAAATTTACATAATTTTAACTTACTTTTGGAACGTTGCATTGAATTAAGGGATAATGGTTAGTAAAAATGGTTTTGGAATGCCCTTGGTGGCCATGGTTTTACAATTTAAATGGAACTTGGGAGTTTAATGGTTATATGGATTGGTTTGGCATAATTATACAAGTTTGCAAGCATACTGGTATGACGATACCAAGTAGGTAAATGCCTTAATAAATGAATCATGGGTTAATGGTTAGGTTTATGTGCAAACTATATTATTTTAGGCTTAAGGGGAATTGTTTAGCTCACTGTAAAGGTGTAGTTATGGGGGGGACCAACACTGGGAACCACATTTCATGACGTGGGGTTCTATATGACCCCGTGCTTTGTACACACATTATATTTCTGATGGCTATTGCTTTGGTGTCTTTATAATTGCCTCGGTTTCTTTGGTTTATATGGCTAACACGATTGGGTCCCTTTCAGCAGAGAGAGATAAACCTATACAGCCCATGGGTTCCTTTAGGATGAAGCGATCATAATTAAGGTTAATGGTTTAAATTCTCATGTTCATGACCCTTGTACCTATCCAGCATCCTATATATTTATATATGAATGTTGTGCATATGGTTTGGACTGATTTTTTTAGTAATGACAGTATTTTATCCTCTTTCCCTGAGTTTCATTCTAGTGCTCACCTCACTAACTATCCTTGGATGCTGGATCATTTCATGATATATGATTCAAGGGCTTTTCTATTACTTCTATGTAGCGTTATGTGGTGTGGTACATTGGTTGAATTGTTGTGAAGGTGTGAGCCTCCATATTTTGAAAAGACCTACTATTTTATAAGGATTCTTTTCATATTTTGGGAATTGAGAGCTTTCTTTGTCTTGGTCGAGGGCAATTCCCAACCTAGTTTGGTACTTTTGGTTTAAGGGATTTTGAGGATATTGTTGGGATATGTTGTTCATTGTGCTATGACTCCTTGAACTTGATGGACTTATCTATCTTTATAATGTATTTTTTATGACTCCTTGAACTTGATGGACTTATCTATCTTTATAATGTATTTTGGTTGGCTTTTGCTATTTACTTTTATGGTGCTTTGGAGGTTAGGCTAAAGGGGTGGTATCTAGCCCACAATGGGCTTGAAATACCCATCACGACTATGGCCTGGTTTGGGTCGTGAAACCTATCTTGTCAGATTCTGCATGCATAACATTGAGATAGTTGGATTGAGTATGAGAAACCTATGGAGTTAGAATATAGGGGGAACACAAGCCTAGTTTTCATTTCAGATTGCTTATAACCAAAAGCATCCAATTCTTGTTACTTTTTTACTGATTACTACAAATCCCCCTATTTACTTTTTTGCATTTCCATACTATTTTAGCAAATTTAAGAGATATTTCTGGCCTATTCCCTATGGTTTCGACCCAACCTAGTTGGGTTACTATATATAACTTTGACCGTATTATACTTTGTGGGGGTGTGGTTTTGGGCGATATCAGTAAATCACCTAAACACATTTCCCTGCTTCTCTATTATTATTAACTACCCAACCCAGTCTAAAGAAAGTTAATCCATAACCTACTTCAAATGTCAAAATTGAAATGATTAAGCCTTTATCGGTGAGCTTTATCTTTTTGGTTTAATTTGGTATTTTATTAATCAAATGAAAAAAAATTAAACACAAACAGTTCAACCCATTTAAAATCATAACTAGAACTATTTTATCCTACTGACCCGGCCCAACCCGAGTTCAATAAGCAACAAATATAATCTGAGTAGGGTTTCAAAAACCATCTAGTTTGCATTTCAACTTCTCCCTTACGCCTCTCTTTGCAAAAAATAATCCTCATGACTAATTTTATATTTTGTCTTCTCTTTCTCTGGGTGATTAATGTTGTACCTATGTGTGCTTCGTATCCTTCTGCTATCATTTTGCATAAATGAGTGTTGGTTTCTTTCTCTTTATTTGCATTAGTTTCCTTCATCATCTTGATTTGTTGTATTCTCCGGTGGATAGGATTATGACCTTCTTTTTTTACTTCTATGAGGGATTTAGTCAATTAGGATTTTCTATCATATTCGAGTGGGTTTACTGCCATCTCTCCTCTATCTCTGCTTTTGAATTTGTTTAATCTATTGTATTTCTTTGTTCCTGCTTCATAGATATAGCTGGGATAAAGATAGTGGGATTCTTGGACCAATAAGTATTTGGATACCAACAACATTTTGAGGTTTATCATGCTCAAATTGACCCATAAACCCTCTCATGATGTTGAGAGTCCTTTTTGTTGGCTGAAGTAGACTAGGCTAGCTAGCTGGTTTACTTTTTTAGTTGCCTCTGTGGCTTGTACCTATGATGCATGTGATACTTTCAGTTTTAGCCTTCCTAGCCCCTTTACTTCTTTGATGGTAAAAGTCTTAAATATGGATATTGTTATTTATCACTGTTTATTATGATTTTTCCTCTTATTTCTAATTATTGAAAGCTTGTATATGTGAATGCCCCTGTGTCTATTGCTAAGTTAGCAAAATAGTTAGCCAACTGATTTTCCTCTCTGTATATATGTTGATATTGCACTTGCTTTCCTTGAATAAGCTAATTTATCTGTCTAACTATAGTTGATATATTCCATGGATATGTCCTTCTATTAAAATCTTATTCATGGTTAATGAATCCATCTAAATGACCACCTTGTTGTTTTGTGTCTGCTTACAATGCTTATCTATTTGTAGAATTGCTATTGCTTCTTCTTATACACTGTTTGCATCTTCAATGGTGCTCCTTTAGTATATATTAGATCACCCTGCACATCTCTTATACAAAAACCATATGAGCTTCCTCGTGAACCCCCTCATACACTGTCATAGAGCATTCACCATACGTATAGACCTGGAAACGGCTAAAACATACAAACACAGAATCTATGTGATAAAAAAGCCAGTGATACCCATGATTACCACTTTTAAATCGGGGTCAAAACAGATCCCGAAATGGGTTTCCAAAAAGGAGGAGTAAAATTGAATTTTTTTTGACAAAAATTCCCATGATTAAAGGAACGATACAAGAAACACAAGTGAAAATAGGTTGAAATTAGGGTTTCAATCAAAGAAATACTATTTTAGGCCTTCTGGGACAACATCCACAAATTCCAACTTTAAATACTAGTTTAAGCGAAGTTTAGATGATAAAAGTCAAAGAAAAGTAATTAAATAGGTATTTGGAGCTTACCCAAGCATAAAAATGGAAGAAATTGCTCAAAAACTCAAACCCTAAGCTCTAAGGCTCGAAAATGGTAACAGAATCATGAAAAGAATATTTAAATATACCATGTGCCACCAAAGAAAACAATAAGACGCTTTAGCAGTCGGTCCTAAAGTGCTCAAATGTCGTAAAGCAGTACCTACTTCGGGGTGATACTCTGCTAAAGTGGACCTTAGGCCACTTTAGCGATGAGCGCTAAAGGGCCCATGTTAACGCTTTAGAGGTATCTTCTAGGCAGCAAATGCTGCTTTAGTGCCAAAGGGACGCTTTAGCACCAAAGGGCCGCTTTAGCGCCAAAGGGCTGCTTTAGCACCAAAGGGCCGCTTTAGCGCCAAAGGTTCGCTTTAATGCCAAAAGGCCGCTAAAGCACCCCAAAGTTGTGCACCAGGTGGAGATTTGGAGAATTCCAGGTCTTTGTGGACCCTTTTAGATTCATCCAGAATCTCGAGAACAAAAATAGACTATGCTGCCACATCAAATTTTATGCTTCCGACTCAATGGAAATATCAAATTTTTTGAAAAGACATCATTTTCACATAGTAGACCCCCGAAATCCAATTTTACAACTATCCAAACTGAGGTTGAAATGAGATATAAAAGACATTCAACCAAATCAATCACATTACCAACCAAATTTGACGTTTTGGACTTGCTGGCATACTTCATTTTGCCATCCGATGAACATATCAATAAATGTTGATGAAAGTTAACTATAAGCTTAAAAAACAACAATTTCATATATTTCACACCAAATTGAATTGAGGATCATGCCAAATATCTCCACACCCTAAAAACACCACAAATCAACCACGAGGAGGGGTAAACTGGTCAAATCACACAAAAATTACCAAAAATCAAGTTATTATATCATCCATCACTAAAATTCTGGTTCATCCTTTAACTAAAGGTATAAACATACCATAAATCAACCTCATCTACAGGTCTATTTATCCACTGGACTATCACGATCCTAGACTACCCCTAGTCATAATACATTTCTTAAGGCCACAAATGAACCCAAGTGAACCCATGAACTAGCATAAGTTGTAATGTATGGAAAGTAAATAACAAAATATTGTGCAGAATTAATTAAATACACAATTGAATATCAAATCAATAGAAAAAGAGTCTGAAACTTTGTACTGAAAACATATCTAACTGTCAAACAGTCTAAAAGCCTCTAAACATAATGAATTGATGGGAAAGATCCACAACCCATAAATACTAAGAAAATAAACATGAACTGAAATACTTGAAAGTAGGATAAATAGTATAACTAGTCCTTGACTAATAAGGACTCTCCAAAAGATGCAGAGGGTTGGCACACGATCGGCCTAAGTACAGTTGGGAAACTAGGCTTTCAAACCTATGTTGTAAGACAACATTGCGCAAGTAAGAGTATATGATCAATACTTTGAATGTACTGGTACGTGATATAGGGAAAACAAAAATACATATAAGTGTTGAGCATGAATACATGTACATATAAAAAAATGCAACACTAAGCATAAACGTGTACTGCAATAATCTGTAAGAGCTAGGTAATTGTATAGTTGATAAACTTAAGACTTGGTCATGCAAACCTAAACTGGTATAGCCTAAATACTAAACTGAGACTGTGGGAGCTAACTACAACTTACATGAACCATTCTAAGTAAAATGGGGTACAACCTATAACCCAGTTGTAGGGTGTTGGTACCTCGCTAAGGGTACTAATATTGGCTGGCATGGATCTATTGATCTGATATCCCAAATGAAGAGGGTGTCATGACTCTACTGATAGGGGACCCCTCATAATCTATGGTGGCATTATAGGTATGGAACTTAGGAATTGCTAATAATGAATCATTCTTAACTGGCGGGGGAACCTCCATCCCTGGTTCGCTAGGTGCTAATTGTTACTCTAAATGAAATGACATTGGTATTATTATTCATTTGACATGTTTTGATACTGATAGTTATCATTATGAAAAATACTTGGTAAGTAATGATGCAATCATAAATCTTAATGGCTTGCACTATTAAAACTGTAACATGAATGATTTTTCCTAGGTATCGGGTGTTTATAACTAACCAGCACTATCAAATGTAGAATTTAACAATCCATGGTAGAGGCAAATCATATTTAACACTCATTAATTAAAATATAACGCATGGAGTAGACATTTGCATTATCCAACATATGTAACACCATTATTAAGTGGGAATGTATTTACATGGTTTAGAATCAATTCAATTGAGGGAAAAATTTATAAAATCATAGTCTTTATGAGATTTCACCAATTTGGGAAAAATGGTTTATGCTTATTGAAATAGGAAGTTCTTGGGACTCATAGGGCGAAAGGTACCCATCAATGAATATCCCACATATCTGGTAGTGAGAGCCTTAGGAAATTCCTTGGAACTAATCTTGCTCTTGAGAAACTCTAGTCTGCTTGAGAAAGATGGGAAAATCACCTCTTTGATCTCTTTTGAGTGGATATGGTTAATTGATGAATTTGGGGCTTTTGGGTCCTTTTATACCACCCCTTGGAAACCAAAAACGACATGGATTTGGATTTTAAAGGAGTGGAAAGATACATAAAAGTCCCTAAAAACACATGCAGGAAAACACATTCCCAGTCATTATGACTCACCCTATGACTCGTTGGGACTGACTACAAGTCATAGTTTGAGTCATAAGCTGGAACCTGGGATCTGAGGTCCCTTTATAGTTTGACTACGATTTCCCCCATATGACTCGTAATGTCTCAAGACTCAAAACCACTGAAGAGGATCTTGGGTATCATATTGTTGTAACTACAAGTCATTCCACTTGACTCATAGTCATTGATTAGGAGTCTTTGGGAGGAGTCATATGCACTAGGACCAAACATGGGGTTTTCACTAAAATAACTGTGACACACTCATGATGGCTCATCACGAGTGCTTACAACTCATTTCACAAGTCTTAGTCATGGAAGTGTATCAGATCCTTAAGGGAAACTTTTCACAAACTTTTGCCACGACATCTGATTAAGAAGAGGCTTGATGTGTTGGAAAGCTAACTTGGTGGCCTATTTTTTTAGGAGGTTTAAGACATAAACTTAGGGTATTATAATATATACCCCTTCGGATAACTCATCCTCTAATGTAATTAGTTGAGCTGGAGCGCTAGGAAAACTGAGATCACGTACTAAATACTTGTGAGTTGAATCTAATGATTAAAAATCTGAAATGTGAAATGTGATGCATTAACTGAATTTAACTCATGAATGCAAGCTATTACACGAAGATGTTTGAATAGCTGAGATAGAGATCGAGGGTATTACATTAAGAAAATCATTACCTTAAGCTAAATCTGAATTCATAGAGAATATATAGGGATACTTGTTTCACATATCGATTACTGCCTCCCACGTTGCTCCCCCAAAAGAATTATTTCTCCATTGATCCTTAATGAAAGCAACCTCCTTATTTCTCAATCTACGGGTTTATTAGTCAAGCATTCTAACTGGGACTTCCTCATAGGAGAGGCTATAATCTACACCTACATTATCTAAGGGCACGACTGAGATTGGTCCACCAATGCATTTCTTAAGTAGGGAGACATGAAACACAGGATGCACTAATGCAAAATCTACAGGCAACTCCAACTCATAAGCTACCTTCCTAAAATGGGTAAAAATTTTATATAGGCCAGAATAGCAGGGACTGAGCTTCACTTTCTTGACAAACCTCTTCACCCCTTTCATGGGTGGAATTTTTACATACATAAAATCACTAATATTTAATTCAAGTTCCCTTCTCCTCATATTTGTATAGAATTTCTTATGACTTTGGGCCGTCTTTAGCCTTTCTCGAATCAGCTAAACCTTTTCCATCGCCTCATACACTGAATTTGGCCCTATCAAAGAACCCTTACCTAATTCAAACCAACCAATAAGAGATCTAATACTCCTACCATAGAGAGCCTCAAATGGAGCGATCTTAATACTAGAGTGGTAGCTATTATTGTAGGAAAATTTGATCAAAGGTAAGTGATAATCTCAGTTACCCTTAAAATTAATAACACAAGATCTCAACATATCCTCTAAGTTATGAATGGTCCTTTCTACCTGGCCATATATCTAGGGCTGAAAAGTCATACCGAGATGAACTTGGGTACCAACACCGTTCTGGAAAGCCTTCAAAAAATAAGAGGTAAACAGAGTACCTCTATCTGAAATAATGGTCGATAGAACTCCATGTAACTTTAATAACTCCCTAAGATAGAGTCTAGTATAGTCTTCGGTTAAATAAGAAGTATGGACTAGCAAGAAATGAGTTTACTTGGTCATTCTATTCACAATAACCCTAATAGAATCATGGTGTCACTACGTATGGGGCAACCTTGTGAAAAAGTCCATATTCACCACCTCTCATTTCTAAGTGAGGATGTTAAACTCCTGAAGCATACCGCTAGGTCCCTGGAGCTCAATCTTAACCTACTGATAATTGGAGCACATAGCCATGAATTCTGCAATATCCTTCTTTATACCATTCCACCAATAGACTTCACGTAAATCACGATACATCTTAGTGGCTCTTGGATGAATACAATATCGCAAACCATGTGCTTCTTTTACTATTGTCTACCTCAATCCATCCATATTTGGTATACATAATCTACCTTAATAGTGAAGCACACCATCTCTCTATTGAGAGAAAACCTCCACCTTCTGATCCTAAACTTCCTCCTTCAATTTAGCCAAAACAGGATCGATGTATTATTTTTCCTTTACCTCGGAGACCAAAGAAGACCTACCTTTGGTCAAATCAACCAACAGAACACCTAATCTAGCAAGCTTATGAACCTCACAGACTAACTCCTTCTTATCCTCTTCAACATGAGCAACATTTCCCATAGACAATCTACTAAGGGCATCGGCCACCACATTGGCCTTACCCGGGTGATACAACACACTCATATCATAGTCATTCAACATTTCAATCCACCTTCTATGATAAAGATTTAGGTCTTTCTGCATGAACACATATTGCAAAATCTTATGGTCCATAAGCATATTAACATGAACACCATAAAGATAATATCTCCAAATATTTAAGTCAAACACAACTGCAGTCAACTCAAGATCATAAGTCGGATAGTTCTTCTCATGGAGTTTAAGCGATATAGAGGCATAGGTTATGACTTTTCCTCGATACATCAACACACAACCAAGAACAACTCTAGAAGCATCACAATAAACTACGAACCCATCTGAACCCTATGGTAGATTCAATACTGGAGAGGAAGTGAGTTGAGTCTTCAACTCCTGAAAACTCTTCTTGCAGGAATCTGACCACCGAAACTTGACTTTCTTCTAAGTAAATCTAGAGATGGGAGAATAAATAGAAGAAAATCCCCCAACAAACCATCTATAGTAATCAACCAAACCCAACAAACTCCCGATGTATGATGGAGAGATGGGCCTAGGCCAGTTTCTCATTGCTTTAGTCTTTTTAAGGATTAACTCTAATTCCGTTATCAGAAATAATGTGACCAAGGAAAGATACTGATCTCAACTAGAATTCACACTTGCTGAACTTAGCTAATAACAGGTGATCCGTAAGGTTCTGCAATACAATTTTTAGGTGGTCTATAGGGTCATTTCACTATAGGAATAGACAAGGCTTCCATCTATGAATACTATGATAAACATGTCTAAGTACTACTTGAACACCTGTTCATCAAATCCATAAAAGCCATATAGTATTCGTTAGTCCAAAAGACATAACAAAATACTCAAAATGACCATACTAAATTTTTAAGGCAGTCTTTAAAATGTCACATTCTCTAACTCTAAGCTGATGGTAGCCAAACCGAAGGTCTATCTTAGAGAAATAATTGGGAACCTAAAGTTGATCGAACAAGTGATCAATCCTGGCAAGAGGATACTTATTCTTGATTATGACTTTGTTCAACTGATGGCACTTGATGCACATTCTGAGAGATTTGTCTTTCTTGTGCACGAAAAGGACTGGAGCATCGCACGAAAAATACTAGGCCTGATGAAAACCTTATCTAGGAGTGTCATTCAACTATTCTTTCAGTTTCTTAAGCTCAATTTGAGCTATTCTATAAGGTGGAATTAAAATTAATTGGGTATCTAGAAGGAGATCTATTTCAAAGTCAATTTCTCTCTCGGGAGAAACTTTAGGCAGATCTTCAAGAAATACTTCTGGAAACTCATTTATTAATGGAACTTACTTCATACTCAAAATTTTGGAACTCGATTACTTGACTCGAATAAGATGATAGATACAACCCTTGGAAATCATCTTTCTTGCCTTATGGGAAGAAATAAATCAACCTTTAGGCACTGAGGTACTACCCTTCCATTCTCTAACTGGCTTATTAGAAAACTCAAAACTGGATGGTATCATTTCTATAGTAAACTGAAGCATAGAAAAAGTGGATCCAATACATACCGAGAATGACATCAAAATTAGTCATCTCTAATCCTAAAAGGTCTATAGAGAAAGCTTTCTGGGACACTGTGATGGAGAAATTTTTCTATACCCATCTGGCCATGATGGAAATAACTACCAGAGTAGACACTAAGAAGGGTTTTGCAAATATATCAGGACTGACATCGAAGTCTATGGCTATGTAGGGGGTCACAAAATAAACTGAAGCTCCGGGGTCTAATAATGCATATAAAGATGGAAGACTCATAACATATAGGTAACAACATCAGGAGAACTTTCCTAATCCCGCTGAGTCTGGAGGGCATAGAGATGGTTCTGACACTTCATACTGGTGGCACTACAGGTGCTACTTTGCTGAGTAGGGCGACCAGCTGGTGCTGCTGAAGAATTGTCCTGACCTTACTGACAATTATTTCTGCCCTACCACATACCTAATGGGCAATCCCTTATCCCATGTCCCGACTTTC
Source organism: Capsicum annuum (assembly GCF_002878395.1). Lineage (NCBI taxonomy): Eukaryota > Viridiplantae > Streptophyta > Magnoliopsida > Solanales > Solanaceae > Capsicum > Capsicum annuum. The sequence continues at coordinate 137,638,699 of NC_061122.1, read as the reverse complement.
CACACCCAAAGTATGCATCACTACCTACTATGCACTCACCTTTATGATTCATACCACATCTCCTGCAAGCCAGATTTATGCGACCACTATTCATGCTACCCTGGGACTTAGATCTTAGTGCTCTATCCCGATTATCATGCTTGAACTTAGGCACTGGAGCACTGGCCGAAGACAGGGCTGAGGCTGAATATTTCTAGTAGAATTGAGAGTGATTCCCTCCATCGAACTTTGCTATGAGAATTTGAAGCTATGGGTTTTGGCCTTCTTATTCTCTTTTTCTTTTTTCTTAAGCTTCTCCTCATCAATATGTGTAGCTGGGACCATCAACCTAGAAAGGTTTATCTCCTTAATCAACATCATTTTTAAACACTTCTTAACTACATCATCTGACACACTAGACACAAACTTACTTATTCTGGGTCTAGAATCAACCATTATAGTCGTAGCATAGCTCTCCAATTGGGTAAACTTGAGTGACTACTCTTTCATACTCATGTTACCCTACTTTTAATTGATGAATTCCTGAACCTTATCCTCTCTCAACTCAAGTGGAAAGAACTTGTCCAAGAAGGCAGTAGAAAATTCATCTCATTCTATAGGCCCTACATCTTACCCCATATCCTCCTTCCACTGCTTGACCCAAGTATGAGCTACTCCTTGCAACTAGCAAGTAGCCAAGTCATCACTCTCACTTAAAGTATTACTCAAGATGTCATTACCTTCTAGACACAATCTAAAAACTCTTATGGATCCTTTTTAGACTTGGATCCAAAGAGCACTAGAGGATACATCCGAGTAATGTCTGGGAGACTAACAGCTGTCATGTTCACTATTGGATTGACTGGGGCAGAAACCTCCTAATTATTCTAAGTAGCCATAGTATGGGAGAAAACTATGAAAGTGCTCCTGAATTCAAAATAGGTGACATAATTGTTCAAAGGATTTGCAGGGACAAGTGGTGGTATGGGTTGGTCCTATTTCTCCTTCTATTATTCCTTCTAAGAGGCATTTTTTAAAATGGTAGAGGATGATTTAGAAGGAGAAGTTTAACAGAGTTCACTCTTTATCGCATGACATGAATATAAAAAGAAGGGAAACCTTCGTAAAATGTCTCATAGCCTCTCACCCATAAGTGTGGCAAAAGAGAATATGTGATCAGTACTTTGAATGTACTGGCATGTGAGATAGGGAAAACTAAAATACATATAAGTGTTAAGTATGAATACATGTACATGTAAAGCAAATGCAAGACCAATCATTAACGTGTACTGAAATAATCCATAGAACCTGGGTAACTGAATAGCTGATAAACTTAATACTTGGTCATGCAAATATAAACTGTTATAGCCTGAATATTAAACTGAGACTATAGGAGATAACTACAACCGACATTCCCTATTCTAAGTAGATCAGGGTCCAACTTATAACCCCAGTTAGAAGGGTGCTGGAACATTACCAAGGGTACCAATACTGGCTGGTGTGGATCCACTAATCTTATGTACTAAAGGAAGAAGGTGTCATGCCTTAACTAATGGGGGACCCCTCATGATCTATGGTGGTTCCGTAGGTCTGGAAATTAGGGACTACTACTAATGGCTCATGCCTAATTGATGGAGGAGCCACCATCCATGCATTCGATTGGTGCTAAGTGTTACTACTAAATGAATGACACTGGTATTATTATTTTTTTGACATGATTCGGTATTGATAGTGCTCAATATAAAAGATACTCTGAAAGTAATGACGCAAACATAGTTCTTAATGACTTGCAACATGAAAACTGTAACATGCATGATTTTTCCTAGTATCGGGTGCTTATAACCCACCAGCATAATCAAATGCAGAATTTAACAATCCACGCTAGAGGAAAATCATATTTAAAACTCATTAATTCAACAATAAAGCATGAAGTAGTTATTTTCATTATCAAACATATGGAAACACCATTATTAAGTGGGAATGTATTTATATGGTTTAGAATCAAAGCAATTGAGGGAAAAATTTATAAAAATCATAGTCTTCATGAGATTTCACCAATTTGGGAAAAAGGGTTTATACTTGTGGAAATTAGAAGTTTTAGGGACTCAGTGGGCAGAAGGGACCCATCGATGAATATCCCACATACCTACTAGTAAGAGCCTAGGGAAATTCCTTGGAACTGATATTTTTCTTGACTAACCCTTCTTTGCTTGAGGATGATTGGAAAATCGACTCATTGATATCTTTTGAGTGGAAAATGATTAATTGATGAATTTTGGGCTTTTGGGTCCTTTTATACCACCCCTTTTTGAAGCCAAAATGACATGGTTTTGTCTTTTAAGGGAGTGAAAAAATACATAAAAGTCCCTTGAAAAAAGTGTAGGAAAACACGTTCCCAGTCATTACAACTCACCCGATGACTCATTGGGAGTGACTACAAGTCGTAGTATATGTCGTAAACTGGAATATGGGGTCTGAGGTCCCTTTCTTGTCTGACTATGACTTCCTTCATACGATTCATAACGTCTCATTATGAGTCCCAAGCTGGACTCATAACCACTGAAGGGGATCTTAGGTATCATACTAATGTGACTATAAGTCATTCTATACGACTCGTAACCTCTGATTATGAGTCTTAGGTAGGAGACGTAGGCACTGGACCAAACGTGGGGTCTTTACTAGAATGACTATGACTCACTCGTAATGACTCATCACGAGTGGTTATGACATATTTCTTGAGTCGTAGTCATGGCAGTGTATCAAATCCTTAAGAGAAACTTTTTACAACTTTTTCCACGACATTTGATTAAGAAGAGGATTGATGCATTGGAAAGCTAACTTGGCAGCCTATCTTTTTAAAGGTTTAAGATATGAAAACTCGGGATATTACATGGACCTAATCTACTACAATATCGCTAGAATACAATCGTCCAACATCCTTGGCTAAAATGGAGATGGGCTCTTAAACAAAAGACAGTCGCTCATTAAGCTGAACTAAATCCCTACAAATGACTTGAGACTTATTTGGAATGCAGCTCTGAAGTATAGAAACATGCAAAACTAGATGAACAACTAATAAATCTGAGGGCAAAGCCAACTCATAAGCCAGATCATAATAGTCCAAAGGATCTCAAATGGTCCAATATACCTGGGGCTAAGCTTGCCCCTCTTCCTAAACCATAACACGTCCTTCATGGGTGACACAAAAAGGAAGACAGGATCACCAACACTGAACTTCAGAGCACGAAGCCTATGATCCATATAACAATTTTGCCTACTCCAAGTCGCTCGAACTCTATCCTGAATGGACCAAAACCTTTCCTAAGACTCATGAAGCAAATTTGTACTTAGAAACACCAAAACAACCAACTAGTAAGTGACAGCGCCAGCCCTACAAAGCCCCAAAAGAAGCCATATCAATAATGGAATGATAACAATTATTATAGGCAAACTTTGCTATGGATAAATGTTGCTAACACTGGCCTCCCAGTCTATTACACAAGCGCAAACCTTATCCTCACAAACCTGAATAGTCCACTCCAACTGACCATCAGTCTATAGGTGAAATGTTATGCTAAGATCAACTCGGGTACCCAACTCATCCTGAAAAGTCTTCCAAAAGTGAGATGTGAACATTGAACTTCGATTTGAGATAATAGATACTGGCACCCTATAAATTCAAACTTTCTCACAAATATAAATGCAGACCAACGTCAGCACTTAAAGAAATCTACACTGGAATAAAAAAGGCAGGTTTTGTCAATCGATCCATAATGACCCAAATACTATCATAACCATGAGAAGTATGAGGAAACCCAGTCATAAAGTCCATAGTGATATGTTCCTATTTCCACTAGAGAATAGGTAAACTCTAAAGCAACCAACTAGGTCTCAAATGCTTGACCCTCACCTGATGGGAACATGGGCGACAAGATATAAAATCCTCTATGTTCTTCCTCATACCACCCTACTAGTAGTGTTATCTTAAGTCATGATATATCTTAGTCACACTTGGATAGATAGAATATCTAAAACAATGAGCCTCCTCCAAAATTGATCTAATCTAATCACTGACTCTCTATTCACAAATCCTCAAGATACCATATGCATAAAGCGAGGCTTTCCTTATTCTTACAACTCTACACCTTATCCTAAATCACCCTTAACCAAACATTATCAAATTGATGATCTTGAATCTGGTCCATCAAGAAAGACCTTGCCTCCACAAATGCCAAAACACACCTAGGTGTTAAAATATTCAGCATAATCATCTAGTTAGCCAATGACTTAACATCTAAGGCCAAAGGCCTCTCTTTGGTCAAAAGATGCGCCAAGCTACCCATGCTAGTCAACTTCCTGCTTAAGGTATCCATAACCACGTTAACATTGCTGGGATAATAGAGAATAGTCAATTAATAATCCTTAAGCAACTCAAGCCAACAACGCTGCCTCATATTAAGATCTTGCTGGGTGAAGAAATAATAAAGGCTACAATGATTCAAGAAATTTCACAACAGACTCAATACAAATAGTGCCTCTAAAACTTTAGAGAAAAAACAATCGTGCATAACTCTAAATCATGGGTAGGGTATTTTATCTCATGGGGGCATCAACTAACAAGAAGCATAAGCAATCACCTTACCCTTCTTAATCAACACAACACCTAACCCAATACTAGAAGCATCACAAGAGATAGTAAAACTCACGCCCTCCTTTGGTAAAGTAAAGATAGGAGCTAAGTCAACAAATCCTTAATCTTTTAAAAGCTAGACTCATAAGCATCAGACCACTAAAAGAAACTTTTTCTGAGTAAACTTGGTCAATTAAACTGTGATAGATGACAAACCCTTATGAAAACACCAATAGTAACCTACTAAATCAATAAAACTCCAAATCTTGGTAGGTGAAGTAGACCTATCTAAATCACAAACTACGAAAATCGTGGCTGGATCGACCATAATAATATCTTTGTTTAGCACATGACCTAAGAAAAAGACCGACTCCAACAAAAAGTCATACTTAGAGAACTTAGCATACAACTTCTCATCACTTAATCCCTGGAGCACAATCTATAAATGCTCCTCATTATTGGCCTCATTCTTAGAATAAACCATGATATCATATATAAATACAATGACAAAAGAGTTGAGATACAATTAAAATACTTTATTCATCAACTCCATAAACACGGTTGTGGCATTGGTCAACCCAAAAGACATGTCTAGGAACTTATAATGACTGTACTAAGTTTGAAAAGTTATCTTCAAAATATCCAAAGTAATAATCTTTAACTGTTGATACCCAAACCTCAAATCGATCTTAGAAAACACCATAGCAGACTAAAGATGAAAAAATAAATCATAAATACACAGAAGAGAATGCTCATTCTTAACTATCACTTTGTTCAACTATCGATAATTAATACACATACACATAGACCCATCATTTTTTTCACAAATAAGACAAGCGCACCCTAAGGTGATACACTAGGTCGAATAAATCCCATATCAAAAAATTCCTAAAATTGATCCTTAGATTCCTTTAACTCGATTAGATAAACTAGGTTGAATAAATCCCTAATAAAGTACACCCTTTCAAGGTGATAAATACCTAATCCCATTGCTCGACCTATCGTAACTAAGGCAGTATCCTCCTTTTCTAGCCCAAGTACGACGGCCAGGACGACGAACCATCAAGGCTGCAACAGATCATCACTGAGATCATTGCCACTGAGGCAGTATGGTCTTATCCTAACCAACGTACAATGGATGATTCAACGGACCGTTAGGCTAGTGACAAACCATCGCTCTGACCATTGTAACCCTTGTTCAGTATTTTTAACTATTTTTAAAAAGGGTTTTCAGTCTTCTTCACTCTTTAATCAATCAGATATATTTTAACCGAAGCAAATGGCTTCATTCATCATCCAAAATATAAGAGAGCTAGGGTTTCTCCCTTAAGATCAAATCTAAAACCCTTCTCTAAGAAATCAAAGAACCTATTATAGATTCTACAAATTGAGTTGAGATTTAAGTTTCCCAAGTTCAAGGGTTGCAAGAACCCCCTCTCAAGAGTAAGAAAAAGAGTTTGAAGTAAGCTTATTCATCCAATTTTATAATATAAGGTATGTGGAGATTTGAACAAGGGTAATCCTTTCACCCTTGTGCCTAAAGACTTATTTAAACTATAATTTTTTGCAACTTATAAGATTTTACATGAAATTAAATTAGGGTTTTTCACCCATTGTTTTTGGTTGCAAGCTTTTGATGTTTCCCATAAATTAAGAGTCTAATAGCATGATTTTGCATGTTTTCTTAAGAAATTAAAGCTGGGTTTATACCCTATGTTGTTATTCCTTGAGTTAAGAGTTTCAATGTTCCAAAAAATTGAAGTATTTGAGTATGTTGATAATTTGAGGAAAATTTTTGTAACTTCCAGATTTCTACATGTATTATGAATCTATATACTATCTATAATGCGTTATGATGGGTTTTAACTTGAGATTTAATTACGGGTCACTAAGCCCTACTTGAGACTTGTAATTTTATGAACTATTATACTATAAGCACCTATGTTTGAGTATTTTAAGATTATTGAGAAATGTTTTGACCTAATGATCATAGAGTTTTGAAATCCACTCTACCACATGAGATTACAGATTTGATTGTTGGGTTTTAATGAATGAACCATGAGATGATTTTTGAAAGTGGATTTCTATAAGATGAGCCAGATAAACTAAAAGGAGTAGTATTTAGCATCGAGTTGGGTAAGTTACTATAATTTCTTACCCCAAAACTATGTGCCATCATAGGTTTGAGATTTTAGGCCGAAGGCCGAGATGATTGGGCCCAAAGATGAGATAAGTGATCACTAAGTTGAGGTTATACTCCTTAGCAAGACTATAAAGCCTCTCCCCAATGTGAGTTTTCTTCCGAAGGTGGATACGATGTTGGACTCCATGTAGCTCGCATGGTTTATGTCGGTTAAGAGAACCTCCCTAAACTAAAGTATTTTCCATTGAGATAGAATATTTTTCCTAAAATTTGAGATGAGATATTTTCTAAAACGAATGAACTACCTTTGAGTATTTTCAAAGGAAGAAGTAGTTTTCTCTACTAATACGAGTTGATCACCGGTTTTCAAACCCATGTTATATGATTCTTAGTTCCAAGTGTTTGAGTTCAATAGATTTAATAAGTTATTGAGCATTAAAGAAGTTTTACTCTCCATGATATATATGCATGATTTTTAAAGTATTGTTTCAAGCTTTATTTTGTCTTTGAGTAATGAGAATAAGAGAAGAGTTCAAATTTGTAAAGCTAAAGTATAATGACTCACGAGATATGTGTTACATGCTTTATTTTACATGATTTATAAGCTTTACATTTTTACTTATTCGCGCCATGTGAGTCATTCCTATTTGAATGCATGATTTGATTTAAGAGTATTGATATTGTTTTATGCAAATCCATACACCCTTATATACTCAGTATATTCCCAAGTGTTGATTCATATATACTTCTATGTGCTATATTGTCTTATAATATATGTTCAGGTGCTCATTCCTATCCTCATCAGTTATTTTCGAGACCTTTGTCTATATCTCCACAGTGGTGAGTCCTCATAGTTTGAGGACCTATCTTCAGACATTTTAGTAGTCAAGTTTTTATGTTATTACTTTAAGTTTACTTTGAGTCAGTTGGAGACCTATCCCAATGGCTCTTGAGTTCATGGAGTAGTAGAGGCTTTGTCAGACTAGTTATCAATTGTGGATGTGTTGAGATTTCTAGTTTTATGGTCGTTTCGACCGAGTATTACCTTCATATTTCCTTTTATTTGATATGACAGTTCTAGTGTTATTGTATTCCTTCTTGAATGAGTTATTATGAGAAGTGATAGGCTCAAAGGGTTAACTTGGGGCTACTTGTATCCCTAAGCACCGTGTGACATCCCGGGAGATGATTTTTGGTCGTTGGAAATTTAGTATTAGACCCTAAGATTTTAAAGGAGTCCTAGGGAGTCTGATAAGCCACGTTGAGTAGAGTTTTGATCATTGATGTGTAGCGCACCACATCTATAAGCAAGAGGCTATAAGACGTTTTAGGAAAAAGTTATTTCTTTCTTTCAGATTCCATTGTCCCTACAGTTGTCCCTCTCATCTAATAATTTGTGCTCTCCTATTTTAGAAAATCCCTCTCCGAAGAGCGAATGCTCGTGGAAACAATGAAGAGAAACCCCCACCTATTGATCCTTTGAATGAGACTGTGTCTCATGTTGAGTTTCGGGCGGCCTTTTAGGCGTTAGCCCAAGCAGTTACTGCTGATGTTCTATCCAATAACTAGGTCACAGTTGCATATCAGCAGGGAGGTGATGTAGCTACTACTAGGATCTATGATTTTATGTGGATGAATTCGCCAGAGTTTTATGGGTCTAAGGCAGGTGAGGACCCATAGTTATTCCTTAAAGGGTGAGAAAGATCATGCAGGTACTGCATATTTCTAAGGAAGAAAGTGTTGAATTGGCATCTTACAGGTTAAAGGACATAGCATATGACTGGGTTGTATCATGGAGGAAGGGTAAAGGTGAGGATGTTGCTCCAATTACTTGGCAGGGGTTCCAAGATGCATTATTGGATAAGTTCTTTCCACTTGAGATAAGGAAAGCAAAGATTGAGGATTTTATAAACTTAAGGCAGGGCTCCGTGGCTGTTAAGGAGTACTGCTTGAAGTTCAACCAATTGGAAAAGTATGTTCCTAATTTGATTTCTGACACCCGAGCTAGTATGAGTAAATTCGTGACTGGTGTTTCTGGTTTAGTCCTAAAGGAGTGTAGAACTATAATTCTATATAGGGATATAGATCTAGCTAGGTTGATGGCATATGCACAGTAGATAGAGGTAGATAAGATAAAGAAGAGAGATAGAGTGAGGGGTAACAAGAGGACTAGATCTGAGCAGCATAAGTATAGTCAGCCTAGGTTACATGAAGGGAACCACCCTCAGTTTTAGAGATGTCCATCCATTCCCACACCTTCATCAGCTAGTACGCCTGTGCCTAGAGGCAGGCAAGAGCAAAGGGACAGGTCTTTTATGTCTAGGTCACAGAACAGCATTAGTAATAGGCCTCTCTATCCTCTATATGCTAAGTGTGGTAGGGATTATTCTGGTGAATGTTGAACAGTTTTGAGGGGTTGTTTTGGTTGTGTCAAGCAGGGCCACAGACTTAGATATTATTTGCATGTTAGGAAGGGAAATAGAGATACTCGACCTCAACCACAGACTACTAATGCACCAGCTCTTGTACCCCGTCCCGCCCCTGCTCAGGGTACTTCATCTAGTATTATTGGGGGTCACTGCCAGAATAGATTCTATGCCTTACTATCCCATCAGGAGCAGGAGGACTCTCCCGATATTATTACTGGTATGCTCTGTGTCTCTTGTCTTGATGTTTATGTGTTGTTGGACCCTGGGTCAAGTCTCTCCTATGTGACCCCACTTATGGCTATGAATTTTAAAATGAGTCCCGATAAGATTCCTGAGCCTTTCCTAGTCTTCACACTATTAGGGGAGTCAGTTAATACTAAATAAGTGTATAGAGATTGTCTTGTTACTGTTATTCATGGAGTCATACTTGCTAATTTGATAGAGTTAGACATGGTGGATTTTGACCTTATTCTAGGTATGGATTGGCTTCATTCTTGTTAGGCATCTATAGATTAACGTACCCGTATGGTCAAGTTTCAGTTTCCTGAAACCAATTTTTGAGTGGTCCGAGAGTTCGGTACTCCCAAGAGTCATTGTATCTCCTATCTCAAAGACAAAATGCTAATATCCAAGGATTGCATCTATCACCTAGTTAGAATCAAAGACACTAAGTTTAAGACTCCAACTATTCAGTCAGTCGATATTGTTAATGAGTTTCCAGATGTTTTTCTGGAAGATCTCCTAGGGGTACCTCCCGATAGAGAGATAGAGTTTGGGATTGACCTTTTTCCCAACACTCATCCCATTTCTATTCCATCATACCATATGGTACCTACTGAGCTTAAGGAGTTGAAAGAAGAACTCAAAGATCTGTTAGACAAAGGTTTCATAAGGCCTAATATTTCTTCTTAGGGCACGCCTGTTCTATTCATACGGAAGAAAGATGGTTCTTTGCGTATGTGCATTGACTACCATCAGCTTAACAAGTTCATAGTAAAAAATAAGTATCCTATTTCGAGAATTGATGACCTGTTTGATCAGTTGCAAGGTGCAAGTTATTTATCTAAGATAGACCTTAGATCCGGCTATCATCAACTTAAAGTGAGGGAACGTGATATTCCAAAGACAGGCTTCCGAACCCGCTATGATCACTTTGAGTTTTTAGTTATGTCTTTCAATCTTACCAATGCCCCAACAGATTTTATGGACCTCATGAATCAAGTATTCAAGAAATATCTTGATATCTTTGTCATAGTGTTCATAGATGACATCCTTGTGTACTCCCGCAGTAAGCATGACCATGTAGATCACCTTAGATTATCTTGCAAACTCTTAGAGGTCACTAGTTATTTGCCAGATTCAGTAAGTATGAATTTTGTCTAAGGTCTATAGCCTTTCTAGGTCATATTGGTTCAGCCGAAGGTATTAGAGTTGATCCCCAAAACACAGAAGCTATAAGAAATTAGCCTAGACCTATCTCTCTGTATGACATTAGAAGTTGCTTGGGTCTAGCGGGCTACTACAGCCATATTTTTGAAGGTTTCTCCTCTATTTCATCTCCTATGACCCAGTTGACTAAAATAAAGTTAAGTTCCAGTGGTCAGATTCCTGCGAGAAGAGTTTTTAGGAGTTGAAGACTCGTCTTACTTCAGCCCCTGTGTTGACTTTGCCTGATGGTACAGATGGTTTTGTGGTGCATTGTAATACCACTAGAATTGGTTTGGGTTGTGTGTTGATACAAAGAGGTAAGGTTATATACTATGCCTCTAGACAGTTAAAGTCGCATGAGAAGAATTACCCAACCCATGATCTTGAGTTAGCTGTTGTGGTCTTTGCTTTGAAAATCTGGAGACACTATCTTTATGGTGTTTATGTTGATGTGTTTACTGATCATAAGAGCCTGTAGTATGTATTTAATCAGAGAGTTAAATCTTAGGCAGAGGAGGTGGTTAGATTTATTTAAAAACTATGATATGAGTGTGTTATGTCATTCCGGCAAGGTCAATGTAGTGGCAGATGCCCTTAGCAGATTGTCTATGGGTAGTGTTGCTCATGTAGAGGAAGGTAAGAAAGAGTTAGCTCATGATGTGCATTGTCTGGATAGATTGGGTGTTAGGTTTCTTGATTTAGTTGAGGGAAGTACTTTGGTGCAAAGTAGTTTTGAATCCTCTTTAGTTTTGGAAGTGAAGGAGAAGCAAGATAGAGATCCTAGTTTGGTCAGACTGAAGGAGTCATTTAAGGACCAAAAAGTAGAGGTTTTCTCCCAAGGGGGAGATGGCGTATTGAGATTGCAGGGTAGGTTATGTGTTTTGTATGTTAATGATCAGAGGTACAGGATTATGGTTGAAGCACATGGAGTGTGGTATTCTATTCATCCTAGCACTACTAAGATGTGCCGCGACTTGCGAAAAATCTCTTGGTGGAATAGTATGAATAAGGATATAGTTGAGTTTGTAGCAAAGTCTGTAACGTGCCAACAGGTTAAGGTAGAGCACCAAAGACCTGGTGGTGTGATGCAAGAGTTTGGTATACCCACTTAGAAGTGGGAAGTGGTGAATATGGACTTTGTGACTGGGTTACCTCTTTTGCGCCGTCATCATGATTCTATTTGGGTTGTTGTAGACAGGCTGACTAAGTCCGCGCACTTTTTTCCCATGCATACATCTTATACAATAGAGGATTATGCTAGATTGTATATTTGGGAGTTAGTCAGGCTGCACGGAGTTCCCTCGTCTATCATTTTAGATAGGGGTACTCAATTTACTTCTCAGTTTTGAAAGGCATTTCAGTAGGTTCTTGGTACCCAAGTTCTTTTAAGTTTTGCTTTTCATCCACAGATAGATGGTCAGCTTGAGAAGACCATTTAGACCCTAGAAGACATATTGAGGGCGTGTTCTTTTGATTTCAAAGAAAGTTGGGAAGATCATTTTCTATTGATAGAGTTCGCCTATAACAATAGTTACCATACTAGCATCAGGATGGCACCATTGAGGCCTTGTATGGTAGAATATATAGATCACCCATAGGTTGGGTTGAAGTGGGTGAAGCTGTCGTGATTGTGCCTGATGCAGTGTTTAAAGCTATGGAGAAAGTTAAGTTAATTAGAGAGAGGTTAAAGATAACTCAGAGTCGTCAAAAGTCATATACCGATGTGAGGAGAAGAGATCTTGAGTTTGAAGTGGGTGACTTAGTGTACTCGAAGATTTCACCCACGAAAGGGGTGAAGAGGTTTGGTAAAAGGGAAATCTTAGTCCCCGTTATGTTAGCCTGTATAGAGTTTTAAACCGTGTTGGGAAGGTAGCCTATGAGGTTGAGTTGCCTACGGAGTTGTTAGCTATTCATCCTATTTTTCATGTCTCTATGCTTAAAAATCATATTGGTGATTCTGTTATAGTAGATCCCTCAGAGAGTGCTGATATTCAGAATAGTCTTTCATTCGATGAGATTCTTGTTGAGATCCTAGATTTTTAGATCCATAGACTAAGGAACAAAGAGGTTCCCTTGGTCAAAGTGTTGTGGCGGAACCAGTCAGTTGAGGGTGTAACTTCAGAGGCAGAAGCAGACATGCGAGCCAAGTACACGCACCTCTTTTCTGCGAGTTCAGATAAATCTGAACGTATTATTCTTCCTTAATTCAGCCCTTCAAATCTAAAGTTCAGCTATATATCTATTTTTGCATGAGTTCTTGCAATTTCTGAGGTATTCAAGAGTTTAGAAAGATTTTGAGCTCGTTTAGCAAATTGCTTCAGCTATGTGTACTCTGTTTTCCTGTGTTACTACTATAACTAGCGATATTTGAGGATGAATGTTTCCAAGGGGGAGATATTGTAAGACCCTACAAAGTTCTGTTGTAGTTTAAGCCTTGAGCGTATCAAGTGAAGTGTAATTTCGTCCCTAAAATATTGAGAAGTGACTTTCCAAGTGATTGGTGTTTAAACAAAAAAGAATTTTCTTAAATTTGACTTTTTGTCATGTAGAGAATTGAATTAGCTTTCCAATGATACCAATTTTATCCAAATCCAGCATCAGGGTGAGAAGTTATGACCATTTACTAAGAGTTGTCAGAACCACCCAGGTGCGACGGATGATCCAACGGACCGTCGAGTCTGCGACGAACCATCACTCGGTCCATCACAACCAAGGAAGCAACCCACTTTTTTGGCCCAAGTGCAACGGCCAGGACGACAGACCATCAAGGCTATGACGGACCGTTGTTGAGACCGTCGCCACTGAGGTAGTGTGGTCTCATCCTGGCCAACGTACGACGGATGATCCGACGGACCGTCGGGCTTGCGATGGACCATCGCAGTCCCCGTTTAGTATTTTAAACTCATTTTAAAAAGGGCTTTATGGTCTTTTCCACTCTTTTATCAACCAGATATATTCTAAGTGAAGCAAATGGCTTCATTCATCATCCAAAACACAAGAGACCTAGGGTTTCTCCCTTAAGATCAAATCTAAAACCCTTCTCCAAGAAATCCAAGAACTCACTATAGATTCTACAAATTAAGTTGAGATTTAAGTTCCCCAAGTTCAAGGCTAGCAAGAACCTTCTCTCAAGAGTAAGAAGAAGAGTTTGAAGCAAGCTTGTTCATCTAATTTCATAATCTAAGGTATGTGGAGTTTTGAACAAGGGTAATCCTTTCATCCTTGTACCCAAAGGCTTATTTAAACTATAATTTTCTGCAACTTATGAGATTTTACATGAAATTGAATTAGGGTTTTTCACCGATTGTTATTGGTTGCAAGCTTTTGATGTTTCCCATGAATTGAGAGTCTAATAGCATGATTTTACATGTTTTCTTAAGAAATTGAAGCTGGGTTTATACCGTATGTTGTTATTCCTTGAGAATTTAAGAGTTTTAATATTCCAGAAATTGAAGTATATGAGTATGTTGATAGTTTGAGACAAAGTTCTGTAACTTCCAGATTTCTACATGAATTATGTATCTATATGCTATCTATTATGCATTATGATGAGTTTTAACTTGTGATTGAATTATGGGTAACTAAGCCCTACTTGAGACTTGCAATTTTATGAACTATTATGCTATAAGCACCCATGATTTGATTATTTTGAGATTATTGAGAAATGTTTTGACCTAATGATCATAGATTTTAGAAATCCACTCTACCACATGAGATTACAGATTTGATTGTGGGGTTCTTATGAATGAATCATGAGATGATTTTTGAAAGTGAATTTCCATGAGATGAGCGAGATAAACTAAAGGGAGTTATATTTAGCACTGAGTTGGGTAAGTTACTACGGTTCTTACACCAGAACTACGTGCCACCGTAGGTTTGAGATTTTGGGCCTAAGGCCAAGATGATTGGGCCCGAGGCCGAGATAAGTGATCAATGAGTTGAGGTAATACTCCTTGGCAAGAGTATGAGCCTCTCCCCATCGTGAGGTTTTTTCCTTTAGAGGACAACACGTTCAACTCCATGTAGCTCGCATGGTTTATGTCGGTTAAGAGAACCTCCCTAAACTAAAGTATTTTCCATTGAGATAGAATGTTTCCCCTAAAGTTTGAGATGAGATATTTTCTAAAATGAATGAACTGCCTTTGAGTATTTTCCAAAGGAAGAAGTAGTTTTCTCTACTAATATGAGTTGATCACCGGTTTTAAAACCCAAGTTATATGATTCCAAGTTTCAAGTGTTTGAATTCAAAAGAGTTATAAGTTCTTAAGCATTAAAGAAGTTTTACTCTCCATGAGATATAAACATGAGTTTGAAAGGATTGTTTAAAGCTTTCTTTAGTCTTTGAGTAATGAGAATAAGAGAAGAGTTCAGATTTTTAAAGCTAAAGTATAATGACTCATGAGATTTGTGTTACATGCTTAATTCTACATGATTTATGATCTTTACATTTTGACTTATTCAAGCCATGTGAGTCATCCTATTTTCATGCATAATTTGATTAAAGATTATTGATATTGTTTTATGTAAATGCATACACCCCCATATAGTTAGTACATTCCCAAGTGCTGATCCATATATACGTCTATGTGCAACATTGTCTAATAATGTAAGTTCAGGTGCTCATTCCCAGCCTCGTCAGTGATTTTTGAGTACCTTTGTCTACATCTCATAGTAGTGAGTCCTCATGGTTTGAGGACCTATCTTCAGACATTTCAGTACTCGAGTGTTTATGTTATTACTTTCAATTCAGTTTGAGTCAGTTGGAGACCAGTCCCAACGGCTCTTGAGTTCATGGAGTAGTAGAGGCTTTGTCAGACTAGTTATCAGATTGTGGTTGTGTTGATATTTCCAGTTTAATGGTCATTTGGGCCGAGTATTACCTTCATATTTCCTTTCATTTTACATGCCAATGCGAGTGTTTTGTGTATTCCTTCTTGAATGAGTTATTATGAGAAGTGATAGGCTCAAAGGGTTAGCTTGGGGCTACTTGTAGCCCTAACCACCGTGTGACATCCCGAGAGGTGATTTTGGGTCTTTACTGACGATACCTATGATGATGGCATCAGAGGACTCTACCTCTATACTAAAAATTATAGCATAGCACTAACCAAATCTACCACCTGGTTAAGTAGCCCTACGACCACTATCATGGGCACCACTACCATTACCTTTCACACCTAGAACCTCTACCTCCCACAGCCGATAAAGGGGTAGCCAAGGACAAAGAAAGGAGGTACGTCTAAACTAGGATGACTACCAAATACTACTAAAATAGAAGACCCACTATCTAAACTTTGCATGGTTTCCTACACTGGTCTACCATGATACCCGTGGAAGCTAAAATCTTTACCTCTAGAGATATGACCTCTAAACTCACCCAAATAGCACACCTTCTTAGTGCCTCCCTAAGATGTTCAAAAAATAGACTCAGTCATCTTAGAATGATCCACTATACTCTAAAATGATGCTCCATACACTGCCATCTGAGCAGTAGCAAGCTGAAACAAATATCCATCCCATTTATGAACTTCTAAATTTTCTCAGACTAGTGATAATACTAGTATAAAAATATCTAGACAAAACATAAAATCATGCCTCATACTCTACAACAGTCATGGAGCCTTGATCCAAGTGATCAAATCCATCTCTCACCTAATCCTCAAATTAAAAGGCATAAATATATCCAAAAAGGCCTATGTGAATTGATCCCAAGTCATCTCTAGCAAACCAAGAGATTGGTAACTAATAATATCTTCACTAATCCTCAAATGCATCTCTCAATTGGTAAGTAGTATAATAAACCCCATGCAACTCGAGAAAACCAAGGTTATGCAACTTCTCCCAACAATCCATCATCAACTCATAAGCATTCTAGTCCAAAACACCACTGAACCTAGGAGGACCGAAATGAGTGAATATCTCAAACCTCTTCTAATTTTCGAAAGACAGTAGTACTCGCAATAATAGGAGGCATAAAAATCTGGATGGCTAAGAACCCATATTAGGAGGAATAATATAAGAAGGTTGAACTCCAGATCTTGGAACATTACTCAAATACAAGTGCTGAAGGAGGAACTACACTCAGAGTCTGTGGAGTACCATAAGCAAATATAGGTACAACGGGAGGATCCACAATCGAAATTAGAGGAATACCGTAAGTAAACTCTAGCATAGATAGAGGTAAAATATTTGAAGTAGAAGGGAAAATGGGTGTACTCAATGAAGCACTCTCCAACTGGGTCAGTAAGCGAACCGATAACCCCTCTAAGACTGGGGTAAAAGAAATCGATAGAATCGGAGTTGGGCCTATATCTCCAACATAGTCATCTTAAGTCTTAGGGGAAAGTTCCCTAGTGCTATCTCTAGACAGGGAAGATCTTCTTACCATCCTCCACATCGAGCCCGACTATAACTTGAAACTCGCCTTCTAGATTAGGATTTATCCATAGATAGAGGATCCAAATCTCTAGCCTCATTGGATCTAGTCCTCATAATCTACATAGAAAAGAGTGAAATATGACTAAGAACGCCAGGTATGAAATATCCACAGGATATAAGATGAAATAAGAAAAGTTTTCTAAGCATATCTCATAGCCTATCAAAATTAGATACAAACAACTATGTATCGATACGTGAGACCCAATTAGCCACCTTGTTCTTATGTTGTTGAGACCAATGAAAAACTTGCTCTAATTCCAATTTTTCATGACCCAAAAACTAAGGGTCATGATGGTACTTGTCATGGCTAGCCTTATCAAGTAAGCCTACCACCCAAACTAATATAAAAATAGAAAAAACAATACCAACACCAAGGCAAGAACCCTAGAATAGAGTTGATCAATATATATATATATATATATGGTAAAAGCAGAAATATAATCAAGATGACAACTAAATCCAAAAACCTGGTATCATCATACTCGAGGTAAAAAATACATTAGATATCCAAATAAGAGGAAAATTTTGTGTCTAGATATAACTAAGTCGTAGTATAGAATAGGAAAAGGTAGGAGTTAACTCTTGATCCATAGATCAATATCTAGCTCGAATGGGCTTCAAGTATCACCTGAATCGACTATCCATATAGTGCAATCACACCTGGATATGCATCAAAAGGGCGTTGTAGGGATGAATACTGATGTGTTATGAGTTCATAGCAATTTTGATTCTTAAAACTACAAGAATATGCATTTACTTAGGTCATTTTGTTAGATATGATGTGTTGTATTTTGTAGGAAACCAGGTTATAGTATCTAAGCAGGAGAAAAAAAGTGAAAATTAATGTTTTGAACCACCTACATGGGCACTTACGGCCCCTAGGTACTACCTATGTGGCATATATACTAGAAAAAGTGTCAGAGTTGAGAAATAGCGATTCAAAAGCTGTAAAATATGACCCTTTCACCTACAATGGGCACCTAAGGCTCTTAGGTGCTACCTACGGTCTGTAGATGTCAGTACAAGTTCTAGAGGATGAAGTTTCAGAGATTTACAAAACTTTGGGAGTCTGTCACCTACGTGACTGCATCTACGGATCGTAGGTAACACCTAAGGACCATAAATGGCTCCATAGGTGGCCACCAACTCCAGTTTTCCTCTTTTGCTTTGGAATGGTTTTCATGTAGTCTAAATTACCCTTTGACTTTTTTAGTTAGCTTAAGCACTCATACTATTCTCAAACATATAATTTAATACTGAGATTCTCTTTTGATTTTGGGATTGTGTTCTTTGAATTTGATTTACTATTCAATTTGATACTTTAGGTTTTTGCCATAAGTTCTTGTGAGATTAATTTAATTCTTTAAATTATAAATTCCATTAATTGTTTCATAGTGATAAGCGGCAAATTCCCTTAGCTAGGGTTTTGGAAACCCTGAAAGATTAATGAAGCAGGAGAAATGTGCAATCTTTCTACATCATATTTATTGCATGTATTGTGGTTTTCTTTGCTCTTATTAATTTCTTAATGGTTGTAAATGTTAGATCCCGACCATTTTTACGACGAACTAGAGAGAGAGAGATCTTAGGAGAAAATTATCACAACTATAATTTAAAGATAATTACCATTATATGCATCTTTTTAATCTACTTAAGCTAATTATCTTTATATAATCAATTTGAGATCGAGAAGAGATTGTTGAACTGGGGTCAAAGACAAGGGCTAGTCCTATGGCACTTTAAGACTAAGAGGAGATGAGTGAGATTCACTAAAGTGTGTTGATACGCTATTAGTGATACATAACTTGTTAGAGTCTATATGCATAGCAGTGTGATAGTTGGATTAAGCACGATAAGCCTACGAAGTTAGAAGCCAAAGGGAACATAAGCCTAGTTTTTGTTTTCGATTAATTACAACGAAAAACGTTTAAGTTTTTTTTACAATTTATTGTTCACAGAAAAATTCTGCCATTTATTTTTTGTACTACTCGGTGTTTCCAGTGAGTTCAAGAAATAGTTCCACATATTTCCTAAAGGTTTGACCCCAACCTAGTTGGGTTACTATATATGTCTTCGACCGCATTATACTTCTTGGAGGTATAGTTTTGGTCAACATAAAATTTTGGCAAAACTATCAGGTACTACAGTTGGGAATTATTGATTTAAGTTGTTAAAATATTTAGGTTTTATTTTTCCATTCTTCTTGGGGAATACACCAGTATATCCTAGCATAAAGAGTCAAGGAAATCCCTTACTCCCCATCAATCTTGAATTGTAAAGAATCCTACGGCTAAATCATAGAATGATAGAACATATACGAGAAGGTAAGCTTGAATGGTTTAGAATAACACAAATAATTTGCCTCCCCCTCCACCTAGTAGGATTTAGGAAAATGTAGATCAGACTACTAATAAATTACTAGCGGAAGCGAATGTGGCAAAGAATATAAATTCTCATATTTTAGCTCATGAGGCAAAGTGAGAGAGTAAGAGACAAGGAGTTGATCATCAAGTAGAACTCAAGAGAGTAAGAAGGGGTATCCTTGGTATAAGTTGATCCTATAGATACAGGGGCTGTCATTCCTGCTGCACTACCACCGGATGTGAAGTTTGATATGACCAGTGCCATGATCCATCTGTTGAACCTGAAGAGTGATGTGTGGGCAGATACTAACACATTTGAGACTTTTAACTAATAATAATTACAAAGCCTTAAGAAACATTTCTTGTTTTTGATTGTTTTCTGTTCGATATTGTAGTAAAAGTTAAGATGCAATAGAACCATCAATAATGGAAGTAAAAGAGTTAATTTCTGAGCAAGTAGAGAGGAAAGTATAGCTGATGACCTGTCTGATAAGTCATCAGCCTTGTGATGAGCTATCAGAGTTGTTGTCAACCTTAGACAGAGAATGAGCTTCATCTGTAATTCATGAAGACACCTGTGAACAGCCGTTAGAAGTATGATAAACTGTTAGGCTCATCATTAAGAGTAGGCAGGGAATGGGATTTTAAGTGAAGAAGCAACGACAATTCTAATAAGTCATCACATTTTTGATAATTCATCACGTCTCATTGTCAACCTAAGGTAGAGATTGTCAAAAGTGAAGAGAAGTTGATGACATTCCTGATAAGTTATCAGACTCCTGGTAAGCAATCACACACGTCGTCGCCTGTTCGAGAAAATACTATGATCTATGATTTTGTTTCCATAATTAGGCTGAAGTATTTAAAGAATACGTTAGGGTTTTCTAATGAAGGGGGGAACTGAAATTTTGAGGATCTCTTCTCTCTAGTTTTCTAACTTGAACTTTACAATTAGTTTTGGAGAGATTATTAAAATTGTTTTGGGATTTTCTATTGTGAATCAAATATGAGAAACACTTGTTTTTATTCATCTTACTGTAAGTTCATATATCAAACTCTGAATTCATCTTGTTGTCTTGATTATTTTATTATGAGTAGCTAAATTCCCTTAACCTGAATTGTGGGATCTATGGGTTTGGGTTTGTAACATAACTAAGTGTTCAAGATTCTAAAGGTGGTAGAAAGTTTTTGTTAATTCCATTATTTTATACTCTGACTATTGGTTGCAAATAGTAGGCCTTCCTTACTGGTGATTTTTTTGGGATAAGAAATCAACCCTAGTAAGAAGTGAATTATCAACAGGGACTTGGAAGCATCAAACTTCCATTTAATAATTAATGTTGTAACAAGATTAATTAACTTGAGATAATATCCTGTTATGAAATATAGATTCCCTAAGTTTGAGAGAATTAGGTGGTTAAATGTCTAAATAGGTTGAGAAATATTTAGACATAACTTCGACAAGGATAGTCTGTTGTTCCTACCTACCATAAGAATCTTGAACTATTACTAGCATCTGTCAAATCCCAACACGAATAGTGAACATAACTCTGGCTTTCCTTATCATATTGATTTCAAACACTGAATTGAGAAGTAATTATTTGTTACCTTTCTAAAAAGGAAACTAATAACTATCAGTTGATTAACCCGCAGATAACTCAAATTCACACCATATTCCCTGTGGAATTCGACCCCAACATAGCTGGATTATATATTGACAACAATCACTTATATTCTCATAAGAGAGGTATAGTTTGAGAGTTATCAAAAATGGCACCGTTGTCGGGAAATACGATTGTAAATTAAAGTTGTGTGAGCTAATTGACTGTTAGTTAAGTTTCCTAGTTTTACATCTATTTGTTGTTTTTGTTTGCTGCAGGACTTTTGTTGTGCTTTCTAAGAACCAGAAGTTCCAGAGAACCATTATTACTATTTAATCAGGAATTGCAACTAATCGGAAGAATGGAAGACCAGCAAGAGAATGACAGGTTAGCAGCCTTAGCTAGAGCTCAGGTGAATGTGTAGAATGATGGTCAACAAGTACGGAATCCAAATCCTAAGGATGACGACTTGGAAGATGAGGCCAGTACAGCATAATGCTAATAGGAACCATCCATTCTGAGGAAAGCAAGATCCCCAGCCGGTCCAGTATGACCTCAATGATGATGATGATGGAATGGATGGAGCAGGTGAACTGGGTGAAATTATTCCTCCACCTTAGCACCAGGGGCGAAATTCAACATTACGAGTACTATGATTAATTCCTTAATCTGAAGGGGTTGTTTGGTGGCCTTTAAAGGGATGATCCGAACTTGCATCTGGTGAACTTTGTCACCATTTGTAAATTTTTTGATAGCCCAGGAGTGGGTCAGAACACTGTCCGTTTGAGATTGTTTCTATTTTCTCTGCTTGGGGAGGCAACATTATGGTTTAATAAGCTGACACCTGATTCTATAACCAACTGGAGGCAGTTGAAAGGAGCTTTCCTAAAAAGGTTCTTTTCACCTTCTAAGAGGGTACAGTTGAGGGATGAGATCAACAACTTTAGACAGCTCCCAACTGAAGCCTTGAATGAAACCTGGGAGAGATTTAAAAAGAAGCTGACGCAGTATTCGAACCATAAAATGATGGGCATACACTTGATAGACACTTTGTATAGGGCTCTTAACACTGTGACAAAACCGATTGTAGATAATGTTGTTAGTGGTTCGTTTGTTGATCTTACATTCCTAGAGGCTTTAGAAATTCTTGAGAGAATGACTAAACAGAGTCGGGCATGGCTAACCAAGAATTTTCTATCAGTTAAAATTGAGAAAGTGAAGGTTGTGGGATCGCAGAGCAAAGTGGAGTTTGACTCAGAAGAAGAGGCGAACTATATAAATAATCAGGGGGGTTTCCGAGGCAATATCCAAGGAAATCAAGGTCGGACTTATTATGACAAGGCTGGATATAAGAACCAGGAGCAAGGTAATTGGACGAGCAATAATGATAGGTGCGGGTTATATGTACCTCCTGGAAATCGTGAGACTGCTACAACAAGTTATGAAAAGATGTCCCTGGAGGACATAATGGCTAAATTATTAAAGAGAGTGGAGGCTACCAACTCAGGGGTGACTACCATAAAGACCGATTTTTCCTCTATGAGTCAGTTGGTAAATTAACACTCCACTTTGATTAAACAGCTGGAACAACAAATGAGCCAACTCTCCACAGTACTGAACTATAGGAAGAGTGGAATGTTACCAAGTGATACAGTTTAGAATTCGCAAAGTGATGGCTCGTGTATAGTAATTACCATAGGAGTGGTAAAATATTACCTGGCCCTTCTTTGGGCAAAAGTTTGATTAAAGATGTGATTGAAGTAGATGATGAACCCAAAGAAGAATGTCCAGTAGAGTCTGGGAAGCTGGATGGTTCTGATGACTCTCCAGAACAAGGAAAAAAAAAGAAAAGGAAGTAGTGGTGAAAACTCTCCTAACACCACCACCTCCCTTTCCTCAAAGATTGGAGAAGAAGGTTGATGACATGAAATTTAGCAAATTCATGGCAATGTTAAAGCAGTTAACAATAAATATACCTTTAGTGGAGGCACTCGAGAAAATGTCAGGGTATGCTAAATTCATGAAGGACCTTGTAACAAATAAAAGAGCAGTAAGCTATAAACCATAGGATAATCTCAACCATTTTAGTGTCATTTCTACATGATTCTTAGTGTAGAAGAAGTCCAACCCTGGAGCATTCACTATTCCATATACAATCGGGTCTCTCAATTTTGCTAAGGCCCTATGTGATCTGGTGGCGAACATAAATCTGATGCCACTAGCCATGTATAAACATCTAGGTTTGGGGGATCCTACCCTAAAAAACATACGGTTGGTAATGGCGGATAGGTCAGTAAAGTGGCCAGTAGGAATATTACATGATGTATTCGTAAAGGTGGCCGACTTTATAATTCCTGCAGATTTTGTAGTCCTAGACTGTGAGGTGGATTTTGAAGTACCCATCATTTTGGGTAGACCATTCCTTGGTACTAGGAGAGTAGTAGTGGACATGGAGCTGAATGAGCGGAAGTTCAGGTTCAATGATAAAGAAGCAAGATTCAAAATGAACTCATCTATGACACAGCAAAAGGAGATGAGTGTCTTCTCAATCATGGATGTCTTTTATGAAGATGGGAAAGAGGTAGCAGCATGGTGTCTTGACAAAGTCTGAGTAGTCAAGATAACCCAGTCGTGCCGCAACATTAAATCAGGCGTTATTGGGAGGCAACCCAATTTTTTATATTTAAACATAAGTTGTTTTAATTTATTTAGATAGAAAGCATAATGAACTGAAGAGGTATGCAGGGGTCTAGGTAAAAATTGATGCAGTCAGCCAAGGGACCCTAATGACAGATATGACGAGTTATCATAATTATGATAAGTCGTCATATATGTCATCAAAAAATCCAAAAGAAGGCAACACTCTGGCTAAGGTTGATGACATCTGCGATGACTTATTAGACATCTGATAAGCCATCAGGTAATATTAGGCCCAAATACTAAAAATTTCAGCCCGGCCCACGATCAAACCTTTTCACCTTCCAGCGTATCTTCTTTCTTTTCTTTAAGTTTTATTTCCTTCCATATTTAGTTTATTTACTTACTCTTTTCAAAATTAATTCCTAAATAAAACACAAAAAATATTCTTCCCTGTGAAGTATGGGTTTGAAATCAAAATCAAGAACTCTTCTTTCATCTACTACTTCCTTCACTTACGTAACCAAGAGAAGTTACCTATTAGGTATGCTCATAACTCAACTCTCTACATCATTAGGTAAGTGATGCAGCTGAGGTAAATCTTAGTTTCAAAGGGATTGAGGCATGCTTAACTTGCCATTGTGTGAAAAACAAAATCTAGGGTGTACAGTGTTGCATTGTGCGTAAAAACCTAGGGCTTAGCTGAAGAACACAACTCTATGTAATTCTAAGAAGAAAGTGGATTGATAATCAAGACTAAAATTGAGCTGGAGGTTGTATTCTGAGCTGACGAAGTGTATGATAAGCTATCACATTTATGATGGCTTATCAGACTATGTTTTCACAAGTTGAGAAAAATAAGCCTATTCTGTTTAAGGATGACGACACGAATGATAAGTTATCACATTTGTGACGACTTATCAGAACATGTCATCACAAATTTAATTTGATACAATTGTGAACCTCTTTTGAGTAATATAGAATTATAATGACTGAACTTCTTAAGTTGGATGATCATGAGTGCTAAATGAGTGCTTTCTTTTGCTACAGGTATTACAATGGCACCCAAAGGAAAAAGACCCAAACCTACAAAGAAAGTGACAAAGGAGAGTGTACCTTGGGGACTCTTCAATGAGGAATCCGATTATAAGGAGGAGGAGCCACTGCTCAGGAAGAAAAGGAAAAACAAAAGCCCGAAAAAGCCTTCGCCACCTATACCAGTTAAAGTGGAGGAGAGTGAAGAAAGTGATACTGAAGAAATAACACCACCTGATAGTACAGCTTTTGAGCAGACAACTTTCGAGCAGCATGAGTCTGAGCATTATGAGTCTGAGAGCCTGAGTTAGAGCATGCTGACTCTGAGGGACCATCATCTAAGTCCCCTTTGCTGAAAAATAGGATGATAAAGAATCTTTGATTCAAGGAACTCTGGTTAAATGCAACAACCCCAAGTTTCGAGATAGTGCTAGGTGGCAAATTCACAAGGCACAGAAAATCTTCTATAAAGGGCTTCTCAGAACTAAAAGAGGACCATTAAAAGGCCAATATTTGAAGAAAAGAAGATCATCACTACTGGGTAAAGCAGATATCCTAAAGTGGAGCAAAAATTTCGACCACGACTTGGGCTGGACCACAAAATAAGGAAGCTCATTTTTCCCTACACTAAATCAGGAGTTCTATGCAAACTATCTGGCTTGATTGTAGAACATGTACAAAGAAGGGGAGATATCAGCAGATAAACCCTTATTGGATAAAGTTTTAGTAAGGGGTGTGATGGTGGATCTCTTAGAAACAAAAATCAATAGATTTCTTCATGACCCCAAATTCACTCCTCAGGCCATTTCACCTAAATTCTATACTCAGTTTAAGCATCATGCAAATCAACAGTCTTGGTTAGCCACCCTCATAGCTGAAGAAAAACCTGAATGGCTGACCAACCTGAATGAAAGGATTTTCAAGGCCTCCCTGACTCAAGAGTCAAGGTTTTAGTAGGGTGTAGTGCGCACTTATTTGATGTCTACTGAGGGAGATGACATCCTTGGAGATGATAGAGAAATACTGGTTGCAAGTCTTATGGATAAACTCAACTTGAACTTCAAAGAAATCATTACTGAGGAGATTAAAATTTAGGTCTCAAGTCCTGACATGGCATATCCTTTCCCTTGTCTACTGATGAGGTTATGTAAGGCAGCCAATATACCTAAGGTTGTAGGGATAGACAACGAACTGCCTACTAAGAAGACCCACAACCCCATACGATATGATGAAAATCAGCCAAGGCTAACATTTGATAGAGAAGCAGGGGTTGAAAAATATCCACCAGTTACAGATACCAGCTCAGCGCCTAATGTAGAAGTGTTGGATTCTGAAGCTGCACCACCGACATCCCAAGAACTAGCAAACGTAGTGCCTAGAAATAGAACAAATCCTTCAACTGCTGTGTTTACCATAGAATTTGCCTTCAACTCGATGAATTTTAGGAGAGTGGCAAAACAAGCCAAGTGGTTCGAGGCTCAACTGTAACTTTTTGCCAAGCAATTTGCCTCTACGATAGACAAGAGGATTAAGGTTACACTTGAGCCCTTTTGAGCCTTTCCCGAATAGATTGATGAGTTAGAAAACCATTTTAATACACAGTTAAGAGAAATGTCGAGCTCAGACCTTGTATAATTTAGATCCGCCTTTGACAAGGTAAAGATGAATATTGGAGTATTACAGTAGCACCAACTTGTGGTAGTCGGTAGACCCAACTGTTGATGAGTCTGAGGGTGAAATCCCATTGCTTGATCTCACGAGGGAACTAATAAAGAAAAAAAGTAATAAAGGTGAGAAGAAAGGTAAGGGTAAGAGAGAAAGGCTTGATAGCGATGAAGAAAGAAAAGTGGAGAAGAAGGAAAGAAATAAGGATAAAAATGAGATGAAGAAGGCGATAAGCAAGTCACTAGCAGAAAATGAGAAATAGGAGGAGGCCCTACGAGTGAGAGTTGTAGGTGCCTAAACTACTAGGCCTCCAACAACTGCTAGGCCAGATGTGTCAAAATAGAGGGAGGATCCCGATGGAGATGAGGTAGCTGAGGATGTAGCAACAGCGTCAGGGACCCATGATTCCCGTGCTTGATCTGCTCCAGGTATACCCTAACCCTTAGTTCAGCTTTTCTTTGATTTTAATTTGAGGGTGTAGTGTGAGTTGTTGTTGTAATATTTTGCAGTTGACTAGGTGAAATATAAGTACTTGAGGCAGTTAACATGGTTTTGTTATTTTGTGAACACCTCTTAAATGGTCTAATTATTTAACTATATGATTTGCATCTAATTGTGACCACTGTGCATAT
Organism: Capsicum annuum; assembly: GCF_002878395.1. Taxonomy (NCBI): domain Eukaryota; kingdom Viridiplantae; phylum Streptophyta; class Magnoliopsida; order Solanales; family Solanaceae; genus Capsicum; species Capsicum annuum. The sequence continues at coordinate 137,611,719 of NC_061122.1, read as the reverse complement.
TATTATGCATCAGTTCTAGTGACTTGATAATCATTGCTAAACAATTGCATGAACTGGACAAGTAGTAACTTGTGATATATGCCATGTGCGTGTGAGATCTTACTTAGTTCCCTTTGTATGTTGAATCCAGAACTTGCCCGGTTACTCTTACCTAAATTGAAGGATAGGGGTTAGGAAAGGATCATAGGCCATTTTGAGATTAGCCACTTTTAGCCTAAATGACCTTCCCTGTATGCATAATATCCCTTGATCCTTATTTTGAGCTTGAATAGCCTATTTCTTTTTTTATGATACCTATCACTGTCTCATTTATACATATTGAACTTGTTTTGGCCTTGGTCCTCCTTGGACACTGTGCACCTTGACTTAGGCAAATGGCCTAAGTTGAGGGTGGCTATCATAGAGGTGCATGATGTAAAATGAGTATAAAGAAAGGTAGAATAAAAAAAAAAGAATAAACAGCTAAGTGCAGTGGAAAAGAAGAAGAAAAGAAAAGTTGTGAAAAAAATTAAGTGATTGTAGAAAAGACGGTACCCATCCTGAATATGTGTGATCAAGAAAAGAGAAGAATTGAAAAAAGGCTAATAAGTGAGGCCCCAAAAGTTAGTGTAGTGTCAAGGAGGCTTAGTCACTTTAAATATCATCGAGTATCATACCAGCCCCTAGCCTACATTACAAGCCAAAGAGAAGACCTATAGGCGATCCTAGCTGACCTATCTGAAAATCTTGGTAATAAAAATAAGGGCAAGCCTATGGTATTTGGCATACATTGATTGGAACTTCATTCTGAGAGTGAGTGTCTTTTGATTGTCCCCATGGTTACATATGTGATGTCTGATATAAGTGAAGTGGGACTTCTTTGTAGTGAGGGCACACTGGTTGTGTTTCTAGTTCCTAACTTGTTTGGATAGTGTAATCTTGGTACATGCATGGTTGTTGTTGCTCAATTGATGTCATATCTTAATTCCTGTGTGTCGCATTGGTGTTCTTCAATAATATTCACAGTTGTGGCTTTTAAATGAATTGACCTTGGAGATGGTGAACATGTTTTAAGATAATATGGATGGTTGACTGGTGAATGTACTCTGTATCCTCATGGTTGTGTTTTTGTTTCTTTAGGACAAACAATTGTTTTAAGTTGAGGGTGTTGATGTGTGAGAAGATGCTAACACATTTGAGGCTTTTAACTAAGAATAATTACAAAGTCTTAAGTAACTTCGGTCATTTGTAATTGTTTTTTGTTTAATATTGCAGTAAAAGTCAAGATGCAAGAGAACCAACAATAATGGAAGTAAAAGAGTTGATTTCTAAGAAAGTAGAGAAGGAAGTATAGTTGAAGACCTATTTGATAAGTCATCATCCTTGTGATAAGCTATCAGAGTTTCCGTCAGCCTTAGACAGAGAATGAGCTTTAGCTAGAATTCATGATGACATCTGTGATAGGCTGTCATAAGTGTGATAAGCCATCAGGCTCGTTATTAGGCTTAGGCAGGGAATGGGATTTGAAGTGAAGAATTGATGATAATTCTGATAAGTTATCACATATCTGATAATCTGTCACGTCTTATTTTTAACCTAAGGCAGATATTGTTAAAAGTTAAGAAGAGCTGACGACATTCCTAATAAGTCGTCAGACTCCTGATAAGCCGTGTTACACATCATTTCCTGTCCAAAAAAATACTGTGATCTATGATTTTATTTTCATAAGTAGGCTGAAGTATTTAAAGCATATGTTAGGGTTTTGTAATGAAAGGGGGGAACTGATGTTTTGAGAATCTCTTCTCTCTAGTTTTCTGACTTGAACTTTACTATTATTTTTAGAGAGATTATTACAATTATTTTGGGATTTTCTACTGTTAATCAAATCTGAGAAACACTTGTTGATATTCATCTTGCTGTAAGTTCATCTATCAAACTATGAATTCAACTTATTGTCTTGATTATTTTATTATAAGTAGCTAAATTCCCTTAACCCGAGCTGTGGGATCTATGGGTTTGGGTTTGTAACGTAACTAAGTGTTCAAGATTCTAACGATGGTTGAAACTTCTTGTTAATTCCATTATTTTATACTCTGACTATTGGTTGCAAACGATAGGCCTTGCTTACTGGTGATCTACTTGAGATAAAAAATCAACCCTAGTAAGAAGTGAATTATCAATAGGGACTTGGAAGAATCAAACTTCCATTTAATAATTAGTGCTATAACAAGATTAATTAACTTTAGATAACTTCCTGTTATGAAATATAAATTCCCTAAGTTTGAGAGAATTAGGTGGTTAAATGTCTAAATAGGTTGAGAAACATTTAGACATAACTTCGACAAGGATAGTCTGTTGTTCCTACCTATCACAAGAATCTTGAACTATTACTAGCGTCTATCAAATCCCAACACCCATAGTGAACTTAACTCTAGTTTTCCTTATCATATTGATTTCAAACACTGAATTGAAAAGTAATTATTTGTCACCTTTCCAAAAAACCCCATTCACAGGAAACTGATAACTATTAGTTGATTAACCCGTAGATAACTCAAATTCACTCCATATTCCCTGTGGGATTCGACCCCAACTAGTTGAGTTATATATTGGCAATGATCGCTTATTTGAGTTATATATTGGCAATGATCGCTTACATTCTCATAAGAGAGGTGTAGTTTGAGTGTTATCAAAGAGTGTGTTTGAGGGCTTACACATTGATGATGTAAACATGCACCTTAATAAATTTACTAGGATTTTCTCATCATACACTATACCGTGGGTATATTAGGAAGCTCTCACACTTAGGTTTTTCCCTTTCTCTTTAATCGGTAAAGCTACATTATGGTTAGGGAAATTTCCTCAAGGATCAATCACTACTTGGAATGAGTTGTGGAAGAAATTTTTAGATCATTTCTTTCCATCAGAAAGAATGCTTTAGTTGAAGAATGAGATATATAATTTTAAGCTGGTGGACTTTTTATCAATGTATGAGGCATAGTTTTTGTTTAAAAAAGTTAAGTATGGATTTGAATCATAGAATTGTAGAAAGCAACTTATTTGAGTCTTCAATGGATCCTTGAATACCCATTTGAAAGCTATGCAGACACTTTTACTGGTGAAGCATTAATGTACCTAAATTGGGAGGCAACATTGAGATATTATACCAGATCGCTCTCAACAACTGGGGGTGGCATACTCGAGAGAAAGAGAAAGGCATTAGATTTTATGCTATTATTTCTTCCAATGAGCATAGAGTTGTTGATGATGCAGTGGTGCAAGAGGTTACTCAACTAAGGATGGAGGTTGGGTTATTGACAAAGCAGTTCAGGACACTGAATTTTAAAAAGATAAATTCAGTAAGCTCACAGGGTAAGGCCTCTTAATCATATGATTTTGAGTTAGAAAAAGATGCGAAATATCTAGATAGAGAGTTAGCGGGTTTCTAAGCCAAGGGGCAAGGAAACCAAGGTTAGAAGTACATTCCTCCAGAAAACCGTGACACTAAGTCAAGCATGGAGGCGATGTTGTCCAAGATAGTCAAGGGTCATGAAATTAAGGAAAATTGTTGAAGAAGATTAAGGAATAAATTTTAGGGTTAACCTAAAAGGTAGAATTACATGCTCCTTTGATTAAGCAATTGGAGCAACAGTTTGGGCCAATGTCTACAACTTTAAATTAGAGGAAAACGATCACCCTTCCAAGTAATACAATTCAGAATCCTAAGAAAGATTATCACTATCTTGTCATTACCACTCAAAATAGTAAGGCAATTATTGATCTCCCTATGTCTATGGTTGATAAGCCAAGGAATGATAGTGTCAATCCCTAGGAGATGCCTGAAGGAGAATTAAAAAAGTCAACAAGTGTTGATCATATTGCTAAAGAGGAGAAATGTAAGGAAAGGGTTAATGATATAGTAGTGAAGACCAGTCCACGACCTCCCCATCTTTTCTCAAAGGTTGAAGTAGAAGAAAAAAAAGAAAGTTCAGAAAGCTTATTGATATGCTGAAGGAGTTGATGAATATCCCTATTCTAGAATATCTCAAGTAGATTCCTGGATATGCAAAATATATGAAGGAATTGGTATCAAAGAAGAGAGTTGTTAGTTTTTTGGATGTTGGTGGGTTGCATCATTGTAATGAGATCATTTCTCGATCTCTGGTGCAAAAGAAGGGTGATCCTAAAGCATTCATGATATCACGCACCATTGGGATATCTAGGTTCACCAAAGCATTATGTGACTTAGGTATCAGCATTAACTTGATGTCGCTGGTAGTTAAAAGGGTGGGCTTAAGCTCTCTAAAACTAACGATGATATAGTTGTTGATGGAAAACCATACAATGAATAATACCATTTGTTATTTCGAATTGTGAAGTTGAATTTGAGAGGCCTATAATCTTGGGGAGATTATTTTTAGCCACGGGTAGATCTTTGGTGGATATGGAGAAGGGGGAGGTTAAGTTTAGGTTGAATGATGAAGAGGTCACCTTCAATATTCATAGAACCATAAGGCAACCGATTGATATGAGGGTGGTGTTAGTAATAAATTATGTTGATGACCCTGGAGGCCATTTATATGGTTATCTTGATGAAGTCTGAGTAATCAAGGTACCTGTGTCTTGATGCAACATTAAATCAAGCACAACATGGTCCTGTTGGTAAAGTTTAAGAAACCAACATGACCACGTTATGCTACAATGTTAAATCAAGCACTGGGTGGGAGGCAACCCAATAATTTAGTGCTCACATTATTTTTCTTTTTTATAGGTGTACATCATGAGGAACTACCTGAAATATGGTAAAACATTGCTAAATTCAAAAAATTCCAGGTAATGGAACTTATTGACCCACCTATGGAGGTCATAAGTCGCACTTCTGCCAGGTAAGTTACATAATAAATGCAAGATAAAAATTATGAGGATCTTTAGGTATCTCTAAACTTTTACCTACGAACCTACTTACAGTGTCATAAATAAAAATTATGACTGCATAAGTGGTGTCTTATATGTCAGAACAAAAAGTCCAAAGAACTAAAAAAAGGTTTGAAATATTTTGGTCACGTATGACCTGCCACCTATGGCTCGTAGGTACCCAAAATTATTTGGCCTAATTTTTTAAAAAAATTGGGGCCTACCCAAGCCTTGCCCATCCCAAAATCAGCCTACCCTAACATGTAAAAGCTTAAAAGCTGATCTTTATGCCCCATAATCCTCAAATTTCCAAATCCTTCTATAATTTAAAAACTTCAACTTCCTGTCAAATTTTATATGTGGCAAGACTCATCCCTCATTCCATTACTTACATGCTTAAACACTCTCCAAGGCTAGGGTTTCTATACTTTTTCAAGTTTCTACTTCTATCTCTTAAAATCGAAGATAAATTTCTTGGCACCCATTAGTAACTTCTTGTGCTTAATCCAAAATAAATCAGTTGGTACGTATATTTTCTTGTGAATCATGTAAAACTCAACAAACTTATATTTAGGAGCCTTGAATAATCAACACGTTAAAATTGGTGAATTTTTCTTGAATTAAAACTTTGTGATCATGCTCAAATGGAAGTATAAGTTAAAAAGGTTGATGAATCCCAAAAGTCTTGTATGTCTTACCTGTGTTTGATAAATGTTACAAGTTGTATGCGCAAAATTGAACTGGAATGAACTAATTACACTATGTAGGGATGTAAAATTTTGGAAAAATTCAAAGTTTGACAATTTTTGTTCTTTTTCAAATTTTGCACTCCCTTATTTTCCTCCTAACACTAACACTTGCTTTTTTAGGTACTATGGCGCCAAAGGCTTCAACAAAGAGCTCAATAAATTCCAGAAATCATGATGAATTTGTTGAGTGTAATGGCTCAGTGAAGGAGTAGCCGATCCCAGACAGACCAACAATCCCATAAATTATTGGCCAAAGAACGATTGTAGCAGAGGATATTATTTCAGCCACCCTTGGAAATTAGCTACCAAAACAGACACAGTTGGGGTACTCAACCTTCATCTACATAGGCTAGAGTCCGGATAGCCACAACCATTTAAGTTCCTACATCAAGGATAAAGTCAGACAGGACTTCACCCCCACACTCTCCCTAGTCTATTGGGAGAGAGAAGGATTTTAAAAAGGTGGGTGAATTTGATTCAGCAAATGAGGAGACTACACAAGACCCCCAGTCTGAGGAGGGTTTAAAAATAAGTCTGCAACAGCAGCTACCTAGTCAACATCACTAGTACCCAATTTAAGGAGGGTACAAATCAAATATCCAATCAGGTGCCCTTATCTCCTACACCATATATAGATCTTTCTACATAGCATTCTCATTCTCTCAATTCACCACAAGATGACCCAGCTTCAAAGTCTACTGACACCTCTATTATTCCTATTGCTGAGATGTAATGACAATTTCAGTTATTTTTCATATTTTTAATTATCTTTGCTATTTGAGCTTCTCCATAGCTACCCCAAGTCATTTATGACTTTTTGGGATCGATGGTTTGGTTATCGGGTAGTTTATTTGGTTTTTATAGGCAATTTTTTTTTAAAGTTTTTGTTGGTTCCAAATGGCCATCAGGCAATAACTTCAGTAAATGATCTCAGATACAATTCCAAATGTTCCATCATCTTAAGAATATTTATTTTAGGCTTGATATACCTTTGGTTTGGGTCCCAATGTGCCTAAGCTCATTTTGATCTATTGGTCAGAAAGTTAAAACATTAAGAATATGGGTATGGGGCCCATATTTGGTCGAAATAACCTTGGATAGATAATCCAACATCTTCATCATGTTCGAAACATCAATTTTAGTCTAGGGGGAACATTGGTTCAGGACCCAAGGATCCCAAACTTATTTTAGGCTATTGAGTGAATTTTATAAAAAAAATAGAACTATAGGTATAGGCCCCATTTTTTGTCAAAATAATCTTGGTTGAATCTTTTGATGATTCCAATGGATTAGAAATGTAGTTTACACTCATATTTTACTATTGGGTTGTGCTCTTTGGGTTTTGAATAAGTTTTGAAAGTCAAAAATATGTTTTTGACTTTGCTATCATCTGTGCTCGGAGGTATACCGCGATCACAAAAAATGGTATATATAATACCCTGGGTTTTTGACCCTTATAAAATTTACTATATTTTTCGTTTATAGACAATAAATGACTAAGGGGTACCAATCGTATTTTGGGTACAGTTCGTATAGGTTTAGTCGTATACTAACTAGTGTTGTTTCGTGGGTTGGATTGCTTTCTGGAATGGATATGACTTGGTAGATACAAGTCATATTAGTGGATATAGGTCCTTTGGTTTGGGTTTTTCCTTTATTTAATCTTAGACTTGGAAACTTAACTCAGATCTAAGTATGAGTAGCTCACCATGTGTTGTAAGCCAGGGTATGAGTCATACCATGAGCTTGTTTGGAGGGGCATTATTCAAACCTCTTTGGATTCTATTCTACCAAGGCCAAAGATCAATGGTGTGGGTTTTATGCTTTGGGTACGACTTTGTTTGGGTGAGTCATGTGTTGGATAGTGTTAGGTCCAAGGGGGAGGCCTAGGGTACGAGTGGTGGGTACCACTTGTATTGAAAGATATGACTCGTATGGGTAGTCGAACCCTATGATGAAACTTTTATGCTGTTTAAGTGAGGGAAATTTGGATATTTGCCCACTTAACCTATTAAGAACCCATGACTTATATCACACTTGGAAGGTTATTTGATCTATTATTTTATTCATTAACACTTGAAAAACACTCTCTAATCCTCTCTAAGGATTTTGGGTAAAGGAAGGCTAAGGTTTTACTAAGGTGATTAATTTGGGGCTTGTGTTGGTTATTTCTCTCCTTCATATACTCAATTTAAGGCATGTACTCTTTCCCTCATTATTAGTTCTAATTAAAAGCATGTTTTATGAATTGTTTTCATGGCATAATTGTTATATAGTTTGCATTTTCAAATTTATATTGAGGGTTTCGATTATAATGGCTTGAATAAGGTTTTCTCATGTTTTAATTATGTTTTTCATGTTTTAGTGGTGGTTTTGGATAATTGGTTGTATAGGAATAGTAACTTGGAAATTGGTTTTGGTTTTGGAAATACTATGCCCCCAACATGTTTGAAAATCCCTATGATAATGATTTCACTATATTATTGGATTTTAATGGAACTATTGCATGGTATGATTTGGTAATGGAACCCTAAATAGTTTAAATAGTTTGGAATGGTTAAATGAAATGGTTTGGTAGTCATGGTAATGATTAATTGAACTCCTTGTAGGGTACAATAAAATATCCCAAGAAAACATAATAATGGAACACTAGTGGGGTACATGAGACTCCCCCAAGTTAACTTGGTAAACGGATACACGGGAATCCCTTAACCTCTTAAGGTTTGTCTAAGGACAGTACTTGCAAGCTATAGTCGGTATGACGATACCACTACTTATAGCCTTGGTTAATAGTAATGGAATAATAGATTAGTTGGTTAGAACTGGTTTTAATTAGGTAACAATGGCAGGGTGTGATAGCTAATCATGAAGGTGGGACTCCAATGGATGCACACTGGAAGCTCATGTTTGCTGACATGAGAGGTTCATCATGGCAACAATATATGATACTCATGAGGTACATGGAAATCCTCTAAGTATACTATACATTTTTATCATGGAGAGAGAAGGGTATTTGGGAATCCCATACTCTTATGGTATCTCTGTTTCATGCGATTACACGCATCAAGACCCGTTCAGGGGGTTACACTGGACCCTTATAGCTCTTGGGTGGTTTTAGGATGGTTAAGCTTCACATTCCCAGGTTAATGTTTTTAAATTCATGCTAAACCTTGTTCCCTTTCCCGACATGGTTTTCTATATATATGTATGAGTTGTATGTATATGGTTTCTTTACTTGGTTTTACTGGATGCCATTATTCAATCATTATCCTGATTTCATGATAGTGTTTACCCACTAACCATCTTTGGGCGACTGTATCTCCACGCGATGGAGGAACTGGTCATTCCACTCCTCCTGCATAGTGATCAAACTTTGAGATTAGATTTTGGATTGAAAAGGTGAGTTTCCATATTCCTGAATTCTCCATTTTATATTATGGATATTTTCATATAGTTTTTTTATTTTATGGATATTGGTTTTGGCTACGATTGGGGCATGTACCAACCAGATATTAGTTTTCTCTTTGTTAAAGGCTATTGTGGAACTGCTATGGGTTGGAATAGGCAGGATTGGTATTAGTGTCATCATTAGTATTGGCATTAGTAGTGGGATGATACTGTTGGTCTGACTTTATGATTGTTCCATTCTCTTTTATTTTAGGATTATATAATTATATTAGAACTCATATTGTTATGGTTTTGGATTATGGTTTGGTTTAGTATTGGTTATCGATTAGGTATTGGATGGTTGGACTTTTTTGGATAGTCATAGTCATAGACCTATTCCAGAGTCTTGGGTTACACAATAATACGATCTTGTTATACATTCAAAATTCATCCGACTCAGGATATGCATAGGTTGGTTGGGTTATGTAACGTGGGTGGTCTCCCATCCTAGTTGGACTTGGTATGCCCATTATGACAAGGCCCTGGATTGGGTCATGTCAAGTTGGTATTAGAGCTTTAGGTTCATGGTCAATTGGGAGTCCACAAAGTCATGTCTAGTAGAGTCTCTCTTTGGGGTGTGTAGTGGGCCACATTCATAAGAGAGAGGCTAAAAGTCATTTGGAATGTTTTACTTTATTGGTATTCTATTTTGAATCTTGGAATCTAAGCACTAGAATCTTCTTTAATACTTGTTTTTTTGCTTTTCAGATCATGCCTCAATGATCTGGACCACAAGAAAACTCTTATTTCCCATCTGGGGACAATGTTGATGGGGTACGCCCTACATCTGGAGTCCATACTTGGTCTAGGGGTTCCATCCCTAATTGTGTTATAGCTCCTCTGTTTCCTTCCAGTACTTCTTAGGCCTCTCAGGTAGATGTGATGAATGTGGAATTTTGTCAATAGATTCTTGTCATTGGTCAGCTGGTTACTTCTCTGGCTGAGTAGGATGCATATAGTAGTTCATCTGTTAAGGCTAAAAGGGTTGGCTAGTTTATAAAAATGAATCCTCCTACTTTTACTGGTGTGATGGAGGAGGAGGATCCACAAGGTTTCTTGGATGAAATAGAGAAAATATTTAGGGTGATGCAGGCCACGTATGTGAAAGGGGTAAATTTTACAGCTTATCTGCCCAAGAATGTTACGTACTAGTAGCACAAGGAGTGGGATAGGGATAGAGGTAATGTTGAGGAGTTGTTGACATGACCCAAACTAGGTCCTTGTCGTAATGGGCAATCCCAAGTCCATTTGGGATCGGAGACGGCCCTCGATACCCAACCCAACCAACCAACATATATCTCGAGTCGGATGAACTCCGAACATATAACAAGATAATGTATTTTCCAATGTGGTAACTTTAGGATAAGTCGATATCAGAGACCAACTCAACCAAGTCCAACCACCAATATTCAACATGTCGCCAAACCAACACCATATACCAAAATCAAAACAATAATACAATGTATATTTATATTTATAACATGATCAAACCATACCTAAATCCACAATTGTCCATACAAAGTCTCTAAACCAAAACCAAAGAGTACCTAACCGGGACATTCCCCCGACCATAGCCAAACCCAAAGTCTATGAAAATACAAACATATATAAAGTAATCCATGACATGAAATAGATTCCTTCCAAACTATGAAAGCTCACTACTTCAATCCAACACCGAATATTCCCAAACTTGGTCAAAGAGCAAGAGGAGTAGTATAGCCAATTTCTGCATCGCATGGGGATACAACCGCCCGAGGATAGATTAGCCGGTGAATACTAGCATGCACTCAAGAAAAGGATAAAATAATGCCAACCTTTAAAACCAACTAAACCAACCATATGCATACAAACCATAGATATATAGATATATATAGCCATGTCGGGATACGGAACTAGGTTTAGCATGCCTTTAAAACCATTAACCTGGGTATATTTAGCTTAACCATCATAATCCACCCAAGGACTATATGGGTCTAGTGTAACCCCATGAACAGTCTTCGATACATGTATCCACACAAATCGGAGATACCCTAGGAGTAGGGGATTCCCGAGTACCCTTTGCTCTCCATGAATCATATGTATAAATCTACTTAGGGGATTCCCGTGTACCCCAAAAGTATTATATATGAGGTCATCGTAACCTATCCTATGTCAACAAACATGAGTTTCCAGTGTTCATCCTTTGGACTCCCACTTTCACAGATAGCTATCACACCCCGCTATTATTTCCCAATAAAAAACCATTACCATCCAACCAAACCATTATTCCATTTATTATGAATCAAGGTTAGTACAAGTGGTATCGTCGTACCAACTATATCTTGCAAGAAATGTCCTTATCCAACCTTAGGGGAGTCCTATCTACCCCATAGGTTACATTATAGTTTACTTAGGGAATTCCCATGTACCTTGCAAGTACATCATCATTAAGCTTACTTTGGGGAATCCTGTGTACCTCGCAAGTATTTCATTATTAATATTACTTGGGGTATTCCTTTGCACCCCAAAAATATATTCAATTAATCTATAACCGTTATTCAAACAAATTTCATTATTTCATTTCTTAGGGTATTCTTATGTACCCCATAAGGTTTTTAGTTAGACCAACCATAACCACCAAGACCTTACCCTTTTACCTTTCTAACCATTTAGACTATTCGAGATTGTTCCAAGCATTTAAAATAGGCAAACCCATCCAAATACATTTAGGGTTCCTTTAACAAATGATACCATGCAATAGATAAAATGAAAGTTCAACAATAGAGTAAAAACATTCTCTTACATATTTTATCAAACATGTTAAGGGAATATCTTTACCAAGACCATAACCAAAGAATAAACCATTGAGTTTATGCTAAATCATGACCCATTTGTTAAACCATAACCAAGAAGCACCCACATGTGCAAACCATCACCAAAAGCATGTCAAAACATAATTTAAACCAACATTTAACAATATGCATTAAAACCCTCAACATATGTTTTCAAAACCACCACTCATGATTCATAATCAATGTTTAAAAAACCTTAAAACATGACTTTAGTTGGAACTAAAAATTATGATAGTAGTACATGCCTTGTACAAGAAGATTCCGTAGAGAAACTTGACTCTTGAGCCCCTTTAAAGAACCCTTGTAGAAACCCTAGCCTTTAATCTTCAAGAGAGTATTTAGAGAGGATATTTTGAGTTTTTCTATTCTTCAAAGTGTGTTATAAGAGGACACCAAAGGTTATATAATGTGGATACATGAGGGTTTGGGGTAGGAAATATTCAGACTACCCTCGACTAAGAAGTTGAAAGTCAACTTCCAGGTGGGTAAGACTCACCCATGCAAATCATACCCTATGGTATAAGTTGTACCCAAACTCGTACCCTACCCTTCACCATGGTCCCCTATACTGAACAAAATATGAAAAAACAACCCCCAACTCTCACCTTAGGATACCATCAAATCATATCCTAAACCATATCTTGGACAGTTTCAACTAGTCCAACCAATAAATATCATACGACTTGGAATCATACTTCTCATATCAAACCATATAACTCGTTGATGTTGAGTCATATATTGTACAATAACCAAGCCAAACCCATTATCCAACATATGAGTTAGCCATCCTCATATCATATCCAAGGGCACGATTGGTACCCTTGAGTCGTACCTTGCCCAGAAAGTCCAAAACCCAAGAAAATTTTCAAGGGCCCAAATCTCAAGATGCTATACTTGTCCTTATAGGAGACCTTCTCAAATGCTTTTCTGGATTGCTTCTTTCTTCAAGAGCTGAGGGAAGTAAAGATGGAGGAATTTATGAATCTTATGCAAGGAAAAATGTCAGTCAAGGAATATGCCTTAAAATTTCATCAGCTATCAAGGTATTCTCTGGAATTAGTGTCTAATATAAGGAAAAGGATGAGAAAGTTCACTTCTGGGCTATCTCAGGATTTGATCCTTAAAACTAAGACTGCATTGCTGATCAAAGATATGGATAGTTTGAAGTTTGTTGTTCACTTATAGTAGGTGGAGGAGGAAAATAAAAAATATATGGAGTTCAAGGAAAGGTAGGGTAAGAGGAGCAGGTTCTCTGAGCAAGGTGGAGCTTATAAGAAGGGGGTCGAGATAGCAATAAATGAAAAAAGAAGAAGTAGGGGAGTTTTGGTTCCTTCTCTACTGCTAGTACCCCTTAACCTAAATATTTAGAAGATAGGCGTCAGTAGGGTGGTGATAATTTCTGAGCACATGGTACCCAATCTCAGAAGAGTGGGGCTCAGTCAACTTCTTCATGCCCTCCTTGCCAGTTCTATGGTTGTCTTCCTTGGTTATTTTATGATGAAGGAAGGGATAAATATTTTAAATACGGTCATCCAGGAAATATGCTCAGGAATTTTCTAGTTGGTAAGGGTGCTTAAGGAGCGGTCAAAGCTCCGGTTGCTTCATTTTCTACTTTTGCACCTAGTGGTGCTCTTCTTCATCTGATCCTGCTTCTGGTATCGATACAGGCCAGAATAGGTTATATGTTCTTGCATCTCGATAGGAATCTAAGGCATAGCCTGATGTCATAACTGGTATGTTACAACTCTTTTCTCGTAATGTGTATTATCTGCTTGATCTGGGGTCTACTCTCTCTTATATGACCCCTATTGTGGCTATGTGTTTTGGTTTTGATACTGAGGTTATTTTGGATCCTTTTTCTATTTCTACCCTGATAGGTGACTCGATTATTACTAAAAGAGTCTATAAGGGGTGTGTGGTATCTGTTGGTAGTAGGCAGACTTTAGTGGACTTGGTTGAACTGGACATGGTGGATTTTAATGTCATTCTGAGAATGGATTGGTTACACTCTTTTTATGTATTCTTAGATTGTCAAACCCGTAAGGTTGTTTTTGGTTCTTTGGTGAACCGATTACAGAGTAGAAGGGTGGTTCCCTAGCTCCTAGGGAAAGGTTTATTTATTATCTTAGAGAATAGAGAATAATCTCCAAGAGGTGTCGCTATCACTTGGTCCAGGTTAAAGATTATAACTCGAAGGGTCCTTCTTTACATTCAGTTCTGATGGTAAATAAGTTTCCTGAGGTCTTTACAAATAATTTTCCTGGTATTTCTCCAAATAGGGAGATTGAGTTTGTTATTAATTTAGTTCTGTACACTCGTCCAATATTTATTCCTCCTTATAGAATGGCTTCGGTTGAGTTGAGAAAACTCAAGAAGCAATATAAGGATCTTCTGGATAAGGCGTTTATTCGTCCTAGTATATCCCCATAGGGTGCACCAATATTATTCGCGCACAAGAAGGATGGTTCCCTTTGGATATGCATTGACTATCGACAATTTGAATATGGTAATGCTTAAGAACAAATATCCTCTTCCGAGGATAGATGACTTGTTTTGATCAGTTGCAAGGTACCAAATTCTTTTCTAAGATAGATTTCAGTATGTATATCATCAACTTAAGATTATGGAAGAGGAGATTCATAAGACAGCTTTTTGTACTCAATATGAGCACCTTGAGTTCTTGGTTATGTCATTTTATTTGACTAATGCCCCGATGGAATTTATGAATTTGATCAACAGGATTTTTCAGGCAGTTTATGGATCTTTTTATCATTATGTTCATTAATGACATCTTGGTGTATTCTAGCAGTAAGGTGGATCATGTAAATCACCTCCGTATGGTGTTACAGACCTTGATGGAACAATAAATGTATGCCAAGTTCTCTAATTGTAAGTTTTGGTTAAACGTTGTGACTTTATTAGGTCATATTATTTCTAGTGAGGAGATCATGATGGATCCAAAAAAGGTGGTTGTGGTTAAAAGATAGCCTAGACCCATGACTCCAACCAATATTTAGAGCATCTTCGGTTTGATTAGGTATTATAGGCAATTCATGGAAAAATTTTCAATTATAGTTGCCCCTTTGACTAGGTTGACTCAGAAAAAGGTGAAGTTTTCTTGGTCCGATGTTTGTGAGGGAAGTTTCAAGAAGATTAAGGATGAGCTAACTTTGGCTCTGATTTTTATATTTCCTGAAGGTAATAAGGGGTTTGTGGTTTATTATGATACGTCTCAGGTGGGACTTAGTTCTATTTTGATACAACATAGGAAGGTGATTGCCTATGCTTCACAGAAATTTAAGGTACATGAGAGGAACTATCCTACTCATGGATTAGAGCTTATCGCGGTAGTATTTTCTTTGAAAATCTGGTGTTATTATTTGTATGAAGTGCACGTGGACATCTTTCCACATCATAAGAGTCTACAGTATGTGTTCACTAAAAGGGAACTAAATCTCAGGCTAAAGAGATGGTTGGAAATTCTCAAGGACTATGATATAAGTCTTCACTACCACCCAGGTAAAGCTAATGTAGTTGCTGATGCCCTTGATAGGTTGTTTATGGAAAGTTTAGCTTATGTGGATAAAGGAAAGAGGGAATTGGTAAAGGATATTCAATATCTGACTAATCTTGATGATCGTTTCTTGGAATCCAATGATAGTAGTATGATAGTACAAGAAGTAGTTCGGTTGTATCTTGGTGCAGAGATTAAGGAGAAGCATATGCTGGATCCTGACTTAATGAAAATTAAGAGATATATTTATGTGCAAACGGTGATGGTCTTTGAGATCAGTAGTGATAGTACTTTACGGTACCAAGAAAGGTTGTGTATTCCTGATGATGATGATTTTTGACAAAGGATTTTGAATGAGGCCCATGGATTGCACTATATTGTTCATCCCGGTTCGACAAAAATGTATCATGATGTCAAGGAGAAGTACTGGTGGAATGGTATCAAAAGAGATGTGGCTGATTTTGTGGCTAAATGCATGGTGTGTCAACAAGTTAAAGATGAGCACATGAGACCCGATAGGTTGTATCAAGAAATTGATTTACCTGAATGGAAATGGGAGGTGATCAATATGGATTTTGTTATCGATCTTCCTCGGCCTCATAACTAATTTAATTCAATTTAGGTCACCGTGGATAGGATGACAAAGTCTGCTTACTTCTTGCGAATGAGGACTAATTATTTGTCTGAGGACTATGCGCGGTTGTATCTTCAAGAGATTGTGAAAATTCATAGGGTACCTATTTTGATTATCTATGATCGTGGTATGCAATTTTTATCTCACTTCTAGCAGTCTTTTCAGAATGGATTGGGGACTAAGGATAGTCTGAGTACTGCTTTTCATACTAGAATAGATGGGTAAGTAGAGAGGACTATTTAGACATTAGAGGATATGCTTAGGGTATGCGTGATTGATTATGGTGGAATTTGGGTTGAGCATCTACCTTTGGTAGAGTTTGCTTACAACAATAACTATAATTCTAGCATTGGTATGGCCCCTTTTGAAGCATTGTATGGTAAGAGGTATAGATCTCCTTTTGGTAGGTTTGAGCTTGGTGAGACAGATATGTTCGATCTGGATTTGGTTTATTAGGCTATTAAAAGGGTAAAGGTGGTTTGGGATAGGTTTAAGGCTACCCAAAGTTGCGAAAAGTCCTATACAGATGTAAGGCATAGAGACTTGGAGTTTGAGGTTAGGAATAAGATATTCCTAAAGGTATCTCCCATGAATGGAGTAATGCAATTTGGTAAGAAGGGGAAGCTCAGTCCCCGGTTTGATGGTCCTTATGCGATTTTGCGGAGGGTTAGTACTGTAATTTCTGGAGTGGAGTTTCCTTCTAGTTTTGGCTCCGTTCAACTGGTATTTCACGTCTCTATGCTGCAAAAATACATTGGTTATTCTTCTTTGGTTGTTTCTTTAGAGGGATTGGGTATTTTGTACCTTTGTCTTATGAAGAGGTCCCAATTGAGATATTGGATCGACAGGTTCATCGGTTACAGACCAAGGATGTGGCCTCGATTAAGGTTCTATGGAGGAACCACAAGGTGGAAGAGGCTACATGGGAAGCAAAAGAGGACATGAAGTCCAAGTATCCACATTTTTTTTGCTCCTAGGATTCATGCGGAAGGTATATATTCTTCAACATACTTTTATTTTCAAACATTCTTAAAGAAAAGGTCAATATCTGTGAACCTTTGTTTTCTAACTTTGTTAAAGGTTAGATTAATGTTTGATAATGAAAATGACTCTATTTGCGGTTACCCTACCTTTTTCGTCATTCGGGGATGAGTATTCCTAGTGGGGGAGACTATGACACCCTGGATTTTTGGCCCTTAGAATATTTTCTGGAATTTTGGTTTCTGGATAAGATATGACAAGAGGGTACTAGTGGTATGTTTAGGTACGATTCGTATGAGTTTGGCCATATGCTAACTAGTATTGGTTGGCGGGTTGGATTGTTTCTAGAAGGGATATGACTTGTGGATATGAGTCATATTGGTGGATATGGGTTGTTTGGTTTGTGTGTTTCCTTCACTTAATCTTTGACTTGGTAACTTAACTTGGATTTGAGTAAGAGTGGCTCACTATCCAGGGTACGAGTCTTACCGTGGGCTTATATTGGCGACAGTATTTAAATCTCTTTGAATTTTATTTTGCCAGGGGTATGGATCAAGGATGCTTGTCATATGCTTTGGGTACGACTTAGTTTGGATGAGTCATATGTTAGACAGTGTTCAGTCCAAGGAGAAGGCCTAGGTTATGAGTGGTGGGTACCACTCATATTGGAGGATAGAACTCGTATGGGTAGTCATACATTATGATGGGCCTTTTATGCAGTTTAAGTGAATCTAGACATTTCCCCATAAAACCTATTAAGGCCCAATAACTTATATCATACTTAGGAGGTTATTTTCTTTGTTATTCTATTCATTAACACTTAGAAAACACTCTCTAATCCTCTCTTTGGCTTTTGGGCAAAGAAAGGCTAGGGATTTACTAAGATGATCAATTTGGGGCTTATGTTGGTATTTATCTCCATCATCTACTCAATTTAAGGCATGTACTTCTTACCTCGTTGTTAGTTCCAACTAAAGGCATATTTGTGAATTGTTTTCATGGCATAATTGTTATATGATTTTGGGTTTTCAAATATATATTGGGGGTTGTGGTTATAATGGTTTGGTTATGGTTTTCCCATGTTTTAATTATGTTTTTACATATTTTAATGGTGGTTTTGGATAATTGATTGCATGGGAATGGCAACTTGGAAATTGGTTTTGTTTTGGAAATACTATGCCCCCATCATGTTTGATAAAATGCCTATGATAATGATTTCACTATATTAATGGATTTTTAATCGAACTATTTCATTGTATGGTTCAGTAATGGACCCTAAATGGTTTAAATAGTTTAGAGTAGTTAAATGAAATAGTTTGGTGGTTATGGTTATGGTTAATTGAGCTCCTTGTGGGGTACAATGAAATTCCCCAAGCAAACGTAATAATGGAACAGTTGTAGGGTACATGGGATCTCCCAAGTTAACTTGGTAAATGGGTACATGGGAATCCCTTAACCTCTTAGGTTTGGCCACGATGGATGTTTTGTGGATCTCCAAGATATGGAAGTACCCCCACATATGAACACATGTTTGAGATCGAACTTTCTGTGGATTAGATAAATAACCTGCATCAGCATAACCAACAAGATCAGGACTGCAATCTTTTAGAATAAAATAAGCCCATATCGATAGTCCCTTTTAGATACCGTAATATGTTTTTGATTCCATTCCAATGCCTCCTAGTAGGAGAAGAACTATACCTTGCTATTAAATTAACAGAAAAGGCTATATCAAGCCTTATAGAGTTAGTAAGATACATTAGTGCACTGATTGGAGTGATCCTTCCTTAGTCATATCAAGTGATCAAACAACCATTGGAGTACTTAATGGATGTGCTCCATCCATATAAAATATTTTCAAAACCTTTTTTGTATAGGTAGATTGATGGATAAAGATACCGTTTGTCAAATGATCAATTTGCAAATCAAGACATAATCTTGTCCTTCCAAGATGTTTCATCTCAAATTCCTTATTTAAATAATCAATTGTCTTTTGAAGCTCTATGAAGTTCCAATAAGATTATGTCATCAACATAAACAACAAGTACAACCAACTCCAATGTTATTTTCTTTATAAAAACACATGGGCAACTTTCATTATTTATATAACCTTTTTTAGATAAATACTTACTAAGACGGTTATACCACATGCATCTAGATTTCTTCAAACTATATAATGATCTCTGCAATTTAATTGAATACATTTCTCGAAATGCCTCATGCATTTTATATTCTTCAGGAATTTTCATGTATATCTCATTATCAAGTGATCCATAAAGATAGGCTGTAACCACATCCATCAAATGCATTTCAAGACTCTCAAGAACAGTAAAGCTAATGAGATAACGTAATGTTATTCCATCTATAACTGGTGAGTATGTCTCTTCATAATCGATGTCGGGCCTTTGTGAAAATCCTTGTGCAATAAGGCGTGCCTTATATCTTTGTATTTTATTTTTCTCATTTCTTTTACGCACAAAGACCCATTTATAGACAACAGATTTAATACCATTTGGTTTTTGAATAATAGGTCCAAAAGTTTAACGTTGACAAGTGAATTTAACTCAGATTGAATTGCTTCTTGCCATTTTGGCGAATCATTTCTTTATCGACATTATGTGACTGATTGAGGTTCGAATTCCTCACCATCTTGCATGATTTTCATTGCAATATTATATGTAAAGACATAGTCCATCACTATTTTTGATCGATTCAAATTAATTTTCCCATCACTTGTATTTATCGATAATTCCTCATTTTCTTGAGGTTCAGCTCATTAGTTCCTTCGGGGATATCAAAATTGTTCAAATCTTAAACTTTCATATGAGATTTTTTCATGGTGTCATCTTGACCATTTATTTTTATTTTTATAGGATTTTGATTCTTAGAACCCAATGATCTACCACACTTCAAGCGTGCTTTGAATTCATTAGCGACGATACTAGTAAATGGTCCTACAAGGACCTCAATTCATATTGGGACATTCACTGCAGGAATGTATGATTTTATAATTCTTTTTAAATCTGTAAATGCATCTGACATTTGATTTGCAATTTTTCACAAGTTAATAATCTTTTATACCTCTTGCTCATAAATAGAAGCACGTGGATCAAGATTAGATAGAGATGAATTTTTTCACAAAATTTCTCTTTTGATTCTACTATTTTCTCCCCCTAATCAAACTGACAATCTGCAAATCGAGCAGCAAAATATCTCCAGTTAATGGTTCAAGGTAACAAATAATAGAGGGTGATTCAAACCCAACATATATTCCTAACCTTCTTTGGGGGTCTATCTTTGTACGATGTGGTGGTGCAACAGACATATACACAGCACATTTAAAATTCTTAAATGAGATATATTAGGCTTTTGATCCAAAATCAACTATAATAGAGAAAATTTATGATAATTTGTCAGTCTGAGATGAACAAGTATTGCAACATGCAAAATAGCATGACCCCAAACAAAGGTAGGAAACTTAGTTTTCATAAGCAATGATCTTGCTATCAATTGCAAATGTTTAATTAATGACTCAACAAGGCCATTTTGAGTGTGAACATGAGCTACAAGATGTTCAACTTATATCCCAAGTGATAAGCAATAATCATTAGATGCTTGAGATGAAAACTTTGCATCATTATCAAGGCAAATAGACTTAATCTGATTATCAGAAAACTGTGCTCGTAATCGTATTATTTGTTCCAATAATTTTGTAAATATCAATTTGCGAGATGATAATAGGCGCACATGGAACCATCTAAACAACCCACTAGGTGGATAAATAGGTCCACAATATCCCCTTGTATATGTTTTAAGAATGCAGGAGATTCAATCCCAACTTTAGTTGGTGATGGCCTCAAAATTAGCTTGTCTTGATAACAAGTAGTACAAGAAAATTCATTATTTGAAAGAACCTTCATGTTCTTTAATGGATGTCTATTTGGATTTTCTATAATTCGTCTCATAATTATAGTTTCAGGATGTCCCAGTCGATCGTGCCAAAGTTAAAAAATATTAGAATTAGTAAACTTTGGATTTACTATAGAATGTGCCTCAATCGCACTAATCTTTATCCAATACAAGCCAGAAGATAAAGCAGGAAACTTTTCTATAACACGTCTGTCCAGAGACATTCTTGGTAATACCAAGATATTCATAGTTCAACTCATCCACTGTCTTGATATGATAAAAATTTTCACGGATATCTTTAAAAATCAACAAGTTTCTCCGAGACTTAGAAGAAAATATAGCATTATTTATGATGAGTTTATCTCCCTTAGGCAAAATTATAATGGCTCTTTCGAAGCCTTTAATCAAATTAGTACTATCAACAATTATAGTAACACTTATTTTGCCCATACTTAAATGAGAAAAATATTTCTCATTTTTAAATATTGTGTGTGTGTTTTACCAGAATTAATTAAGCAAATGTCTTCATAATTGCATAGCTTGCTTTAAAAATTATTCATATTTTCAAATAAAATGACATACACAAAAGAAATATATATTAAATATTAATAACGGATGAACTACAAAGTTAACACTAAGTAGTATAATAAATTTGAGCAATTAAATGAGTGATGTTCATTTTCATGGTAAATTTTAATAGAAAGTCACAAGTACTAAGATTCCTTTTTCACGTACTTGTTGAGAAAAACAATATCAATAATAATAGTTGATTCAAGTTAAAGAAAATTTATTGGTAATTTGATTAAATGTTTCTTTATAAATATAATCGAGTGAACTATATTTTATGATATCAGAAAAGATGCAAGAATTAAGACTATATGAGCAATTTTTTTCTTTTTGTAAGCAGACAGAACGTTGCATATTAAAATATGATAGGATCAAATCAAAAATAAATTACTAAGAAATGCGATAATATGGCCAAAACAAGAATACTAATAGAATAGAACAACTACTCGTAAATTAATATTTATTCATTGCACTACTATTACTAACAAACATTAAAAGTTGTTCACTTTTATATAGTCACAGAACCATCACCAATCAGGTGATCTATCTTTCCCTCAGGACGCTAAAAGAAATCTGCTACATCTAAATGAGCAACGTCAACATGATTTTCAGAGATAAAATTAGCTTCATGATTTTTCTCTTTTTCCTTTAATGATTCTTGATAAAGCTCAATCAAGTGTTTGGGAGTATGACAGTTGCGCATATAGTGGCTTTTTGCACCACATAAAAAACAAACACATGTTTTACTTGCTTCACGTTTCTCATTCTTTTCTTGTTCCTTTTAACGAAGTCATTTCTTTGATGAATGACTAATACCAGGAACATGATTTCTTTCTTGACCATAATCATAGCCACAACCACGTCCACGATTAGATCCACGACCCTTTCTATGCCTAGCATGGTGGACGTACACCTCATTCACTTTAGAAAATGGTGTAGATCACTACAAAAAAATAGTTAAGTTGTGACGAAATATTTGAGACGGAACACTTCTTTCACAATTTGTGACAGAATTTTGATGGATTTATGATGGATTATTTTTGCATAAATATAATTTTTTTTTTTAATTTTCACATAAATATTCAAAAAGTAACAGATTTGTGATAATTTTTTGATAGATTTAAATATAATTTTTGTGACAGACATAATTTTTGTCACAAACTAAAAGTGATGAAAAAAAATAATAACTTTTTGTCACAAATCCGTGACTAAATTTGTGACACATTGAGCATTCCATCACAATTTTTTTTAAAATATAATTAATATAATAACAATTTGTGATGAATTTATTTCCTTAAAAAAATATATATATATTTGTGACAGATTTATTTCCGTCAAAAGTAGAATTGGGGTTTCCTCTACAATGTTTTTCGTTTTCTCTCTTTTTTTTACATCTTTTTCCATTAGTTTCCCCCAAAACCCTTAATTTTCATCTTCTTAATTTCGTCATAGGCAGAAACAGTCGCATTCACTGAGAGAGTTCGAATTCAATTTCTTCCACAAGCACTTAGTTCATCTCAATTTCGATTCTTCTTCTTCACTCGTTGAGGTAATTTATCTCAATTTCTATTTTTTTCAACTTATTGAGGTATGGAATAGGTTGATTTTTGCTTGTTGAGGTATGGAATAGATTGATTCCAATAAAATTTCCCTTAACTAGTGATGTGGCGCAAGTTTCAGTTGTTTCTTGGAACTCATGGGGTTATTTCTGCTGTCAGAAGGCATTGATGGGGTTGTTCCTTGTCACAACTTGTTCTGGATCCATAGCTGACAGTGTTGGTCATCTCCCTATGCTTATTATGTCATCCATGCTTTATTTTCTTAGTGGCTTAATAATGTTGTGGTCGCCTAATGTCTATGTCCTGCTTATAGCTAGACTTTTAGATGGGTTTGGAATCAAATTAGCATATAAAATTTAGCTTCCACTATTTTTTATTAGTATCACTAGGTAATTTTTCATGTTGAATATCATTGGCGCTCTTTGAGCCAATTCCATTCTTTGGGGTCAAATTATTGAGTTCGTCAGCGCAAGCACTTCCTTAGCACACGTCCAACTGCCCAAGTCGCTTGTTTGAATAGAGTTTAGTGTGATCTCAGTTGCTCTTCTGATGTTTTTACTAGAGTTAATTGTGTAAAGCCAACTCGTCTATTGAGTGGTTTGTCTCATATAAAACTATGTAGCTGTTGCTAAATGCCATACAGTAATTGGGGTTATGTATCACAAGGTTTAGTTGGATTTGCTGAATTTGTGTCGAAAGATATACAATGTCCTGAAATGAAGGAAAAGTAAACGATAGAAAACAAGCGTGTTATTATTGAAGTACGTATTTTCTAGTTTGAAGTACCTATTTTCTAGTTTATAATAACTAGTACTGTCGCTAGTATTACCTATTTCGTGTTATTGTTGTTAAGTGCAGTATTTATCTCGCTTGCTTATGGTTATGTTTGTTAGTTAATGCGGTTCATTTCATTTCATTTCATAGTCATAGATATATTCTCTTGTGTTAAACTTTCTTGAATTTACTTTTTGGTTTGAGCCATCAGTTGGGGAGTTAGTAGTTGTAGTGGATTTTAACCTGTCTTTTGAAGCAGGAGGATGCTTTGGTGCTATTTTACACATATTACTTAAATAGGATAGTTAAAAAGAAGAATAAAACACTTTCTATTTTTCTCTGTGTGATGTAGTTTGACCATGAGATTTGGTGGTGCAACTTACTGATAGGAGAGCAGTTGTAGCAGTCTTGGTAGATTAGTACGTAATGGATAGCGGTAATGTTAGTGGTAGTTGAATTTTGAGAATGGCATAATCATTTCCCCCTGTATTTGACCTTGTGTTGTACAGGAGGAGAGGCCTCAATACTTAATATGATGAACAGTCCACTCGGAGATAAATACGACCTGGGAACTGGAGATGTTTAGTAAGAAAGGTATCTTATTTGATGGGGTATTGCCCTGCAAGTTGTCATGGTGAAGCAGACTAAGGCCAAGCAGGCGCTGCTGAGTTATATTTTGTGCAGGGTCGAGACTAACAGCTATCCACTCGGTATATGTTGCATTGTTGCATCCAACTGCTATTGAGTGTCGTATTGGTTCTTGTGAACCTAGGGACATAGCCTTTTAGTGTCTCAATAATTTGGTTAGGCACTTTGACAATTTATCTTGCAGAATTTCTTCTTTAGGTTTGAAATATTTTTTTAATACAATATATTCTTTTCCTAGGATAACTTAGTACTTAATGCCTCTTATAGATAATAGAATTCAGTTTTAGCCTTTTATACCGGCAAGTCACATCATTAGTTTAAGATGATTTGACTTACCATCTACAACTCTTTTTACGCTGATGTGTTAGTTTATATCAGCAGGGTAACTTATTAGTTTACGCCCTTTTCATCAAATTAGAATCCAGAGTTGTGCTTGAAGTTTGTTAGTTGTTAGTGAAACTGGTGGTCTAGGCACTAGTCCAAGCAAGCATACCGGTGGTTCCAGGTTAACAGTGGAGCATACTATAAAATTAGTAAATTTTGTACTTTAATACTTCCTCCGTCCCATTTTATGTGTCATCATTTCCTTTTTGGTCCGTCCCAAAAAAAAAGTCATCTTTCCTTATTTGGTAACTAGTAAAACACACAATTCCAGTTTTACCTTTATTGGTCCCACTTAATTAAAAAAAAAGTTAGTAGCACATTTTTTGATGGGCAATTTGGTAAAAATTACCAAGTCTTTCTTTATTTCTTAAACTTTGTGCCCGATCAAATGGTAAAACATAAAATAGGACGGAGGGAGTAGATTAATTCTTTGACTTTATCTCCGATTTTAATGTTGAACTTTTTTTCATGCAACTGAAATGGGCCGTGAACCAAATTCATGGGAGATATTTAAGAAGTTGCACCCAAAAAAGGATGACAGTTTTGTTGATGCCAAGTCGAAGAGCATTAATGTAAGTTTGTTAATAAGCTTCTCATTCTTTAGATCCTGAAAGCATGAGATCAATGTAGCTCTTGCAAGTAGAGTGACTTGTGTTGTATCTTGGATAGAAACTAGGATCTTGAGGTCATAGAGTTCCTTTTGGACCAAGTAAGAACTTGGTGTTAACATCCTTTAATCTTAGGGTCTTTTTCATGTTATTAGGATTCTTAGATTCTTGGATATTGTATGTAAAGTTATTTATCCTTCTTTTGTAATCTTGAGACATTGTTGTTTGTATCTTGAAGTAGTGAAGCCATGTGGGGCCAATTTTGATTCACTACACTTGTTGCAATCTCGTACTCTTCAAAATTTGGTTTTTGTTGAATTCTTGAAGTCTAGTGAAGCCGTGTGTGGCCTATTTCGATTCACTAGCATTGTTGCTGACATCTTGTTGTTCTTGTTGTGGTTTGCTTCTTGTTGTTCTTGTTGAAATCTTAAAGAGTTAGAGAGGAATATTTCTGAGAGTGGTTTAAGAGAACCATTGATTTTAAAGCATTTGGACCCAAACTGAGCATTTGAATAATCCATTAGATTAAGGGGCTAGCCTAGGCTCCAAAATAATTTGTAACTACATCAACTTTTTAGGATACCGTGTTGAGGATTCTGAGTTATTTCATGGATACTTCACAGTTAGTGGTGGTGCTTGGTACATTGAGTGATCCTAAGGCTAGTGTTGGGATTTGTTGTTGTGCTGCAAGTCTCTTTATTAGTTTTATAGTATAAGTTTCTCAAGTCGACCAGAGATACTCTTATGTTAGTTCCTACATGGCATGGGTTGGTGTAGGTATTTTTAGAGGATTGATTGTACTACTTCTCTTGCAATTAGAGAACTTAGTAGTAGCTAGATATTTATTTTTGTAGGTTGTTAACCATGTAAGGAATAAAGAGAGGAAATGTATTAAGACATATGGAGGTGACAGTAAGTGTCCATGTAGGTAGTTTACTGTTAGTGGTATTCCATCTAGGAGTAGGGATCCTACCAGCAGAGGTCACCATCACTTGCATCTTATCAGGTATGTATAAATGGCACCTCAGGTTATTGGTGATTCTCAGATAGGTCGTGGTGAGGTTACATTAGACAGGGTTATGGTCAGACATCATGGGATATTTGGTCGTGGATTTCGAGCCATGGCTACTATTTTGGGTCAATAGGTTTAGTGTATTAGAGAGTTCCGATGGCATGTTTTGATTGTGGGGAGATTCACCATTGATCTAGGGTGTGCCCCAGGCATGAGTTGGTCAGCCAATTGGGGCCAACTTTTGTTCTTGCTAAGTTGGAGCTCTAAATGCTTGTTAAGAATGTATATAAATCAATCATTCGTCTAGAGTGTGTCCCCGACATGGGATTATTAGGCAGTCAACACAACCGAATTAGTCTCGTAGGCATTTGTAGCCCAATGGGCTCTATTGCAGGCTTGCAACTAATAGCAATAAGAGGTTGTTTTAATAGCTCTGTTGGCTTGTTCATCAGAATGCAGTCGGGTTTGACGTGGTTCTCTATAGATTATTATACACAAAAGAATAAGAGCTCTGGTCAAGATTACACGCAGTCTGTTGCTGCTCTTCTTTGCCGACCTTATTAGACATTACACTTTTAAGTCTTCAGTCGTCTAGAAATCACATAATGAAACAAAGAGATGTTGGTATCCCAAATCAACCATTGGAAGCATCTGAATATGGTGGAAATACTTGTTTTTACTTTACAAAAGAGTAGCTTTGACTTAGGCTTGGTAATGTAGTTTCTCTTCTGACGCACAAATTAACATTCTAGATTATATATAAATGCACTATATCATATTTTTCTTCTTTGAACGCTGTTGAAAAGAGCAATATTGTTGAATCTTTTATCTTTCTACTGTAACTTTGTGATTGAGAAAAAATAAATAATTTATTGGCGCTCAAGGCAAGGGTCCATTGTAAGTTCTATACAAAGAACTGAATGATTTTGTTCTCTTTTGCATGCCATTGAAAAAATTGAGATTGCAGATAAGTATCCTTTATAGTGGCCCCAATAAAAACAACTTTAAAAATTTATTACAAGGTTGATGAATGGATGGAATTAGTGTTACAAGGTCCGACAACAACAACACCATACCCAGTGTAGTCCCACAAGTAATGGTCAAGGAATTAGTATTACGAGGTGGCCCCGATACACAACTTCTTCAATTTATTTTTAGACTTGTGAACTAATGAAGTAAATATTACTAGTAACTATTGCTGGTAGCACTCAAGAGCGTGGCGTAGTGGTCAATGAAGTTGGTCTCAGGTTCAAACCGCGGGAGGTGACAAGTAACCGGTGAAATTAGTCGAGGTGAGCGCAAGTAGCGCGTACACCTAGTTCATCAAAAAAATAAGATTGCTAGTGATACTGTTTCACTATTTCATCTGTAATATTAATGAGCCTGCCTCAACTCCATTAATTAGTTACCTTCATCTCATGGCCTCTCCATAATGTTTGAAATCGCAAATTTCCCCCGAGCTTCCCACTTTTAATTTCAATGAACATTAGTTAAATATGTCTTTCTAAACTTTCCTACTTTAAGGCTTACTTTGCTTAATCTTTTAATTGCATAAGAAATATATAATTTCAAAACATCAATTGACTTTAAAGTTTTTGAAGTTTATATTTTAAACTTGTTTAAATTACTTTCCCTTTTTCTAATTTTGTTTCCTAGTTGAGTTATAATTCTTGCTGTGGTATGAATTTGCTTATGCAGGGTCACTTGTTAAGAATCAGCTGGTAAATCATCTTGCACTTGGTATTGCCTTGCGAGCTGTCTTGGATGCATTGCGCAAGCCTGCTGATTCAAGGGTTTATTTTCAGTGATTACGCTTATTTTAAATGTTATTTCTGGTTCATATTTGATAGCTTCCTTGAGGAGTGCTTTGTTTATCGATATACCTGTAGTCGTACTGTCATGCATGTGTCTTGTAGTTTCTTATTTATGGTGTTTTGGTGATGTTTGGGATTTCGGATAGATAGTTCATAGTATTACTCTGTGGATGTCTTGTTTTTTTATTATCAAGTGGTGTGTTACCCCATTTTGTTGTTTGTTTTTGTTTTCTGCTTGTTATACTGTTATTTGTCGTGAGTCGGGGTCTATCGAAAATAACCTCTCTACTTCATCTGAGGTAGTGGAATGGACTGTGTACACTTTACCCTCCCCAGACCCCATTTTGAGGGAATACACTGGGTATGCTACTGTTGTACTGTTTTTGTTGGCTGGTTGTTTGTATTTTTTAGGATAAAATGGAGGTTGTCATAGCTACTGCTCTTTTGGGATCAACAAATGATTCATTAGAAGATCAAGAACTCGATATAAATCTACTTTGATATTGTGGGCAGAGAAAAAAAAATGATGTGTGTATGGATTGAGATCTCAAGCTTTAACCTTGTATAAAGATATGACATGCAATTTGCCTGTAGTGTTCGATCATGTTGTCGAAGAGCACATTAAAATACTTGAGAAAGAGGTGTCGTATATGAGAGAAAATCAAGAGAGTTCTTCAAGAGCGTGTAGAGTTGGAGGTGCAACAACGAGTAGAGCAAAAAGTTTTTCGTTTGAGGCAACAAAGAGATGACCGATTCAAATCCATGAAGGAGCAATGGTCTCGCATGATGAGCGATATGACATTATCTTCTTGCTCATTTAGTAATCCTACTCTCCCTAATAGGAACTCATCTAATGCTCAAGTGTTTACTATGTTGAGACTTTAGTTACTTGAAGTGTCGACTTGAACATTGTCACATTTTTAGATAGTTATATGCTTTAAATTTTAATTATTGGTAGACTTTTGCTTATTGAAGTTGTGATTTTACATTTTTAATTAACTTCAAACGGCTTTTTATTATATATGTTGTATTATGTTATATATATATATATATATATATATATATATATATATATATATAAAACGTGAGAGAGAGCATAGTATTTCGTAATTATTATTTATTAAAATTAAAAATTCAAATAAAATTTGTGACAGATTTAATTTGTCACAATTTATCCTAAATATGTTACTAACATAGGCAAGAGAGTCATATTGTGACTAAATTAGTCTGTCACTAATTATTTGTAATGAAATATATTGTCACAATTGTGGTGACTAGGTTAAAGAATTTGTTATGGAAATTATTCTGTCATTATTTTATAACGGAATATTTTGTCACAAATCTGTTATAAATTTGTGATGGAATTTGAGTCAAATTTAAGAATTTATATTGTAACGGACGATCTATCTCAATTCCATCACAATAATTTTGTGACGGAAATTAAATGCGTCACAATAATTTTATGACCAAAGGTTCTGAGAGGGACATTTTTTCGTCACAAATCCATCACAATCAATGATTTGTGACAGATTTGTGACTAAAATCTTTGTCACAATTTCGCTATTTTCTTGTAGTGGATCCAGTAGGTCAAAGCTCATGATTTTTTTATTAATAAATCATTATTATGTTCAATCACAAGAAGAATAGAACTTAGTTCAGAATATTTTTTAAAACCTTTCCCTCGATATTATTGTTGCAAGAGCACATTCGAGGCAGGAAAGGTGAAGAGTGTCTTTCTATCATATCAACATCATTAATAGTCTCTCCACATAATTTCAATTGAGAATTTTTTTTTAAACATGGCAGAGTTGTATTCATGAATAAACTTATAATCTTGAAATCTCAGATGCATCCAATCATATCGTGTTTTTGGATGTATGACCATACCTTTCTTTTAGGTTATTCCACAAAACAATTGGATCATTAACAGTAAGATATTCAATTTTTAAAATTTCGTCAATATGATAACACAAGAATATCATAGCCTTAACACAATTTTGATTTGATGCTTTATTTTTATTTTTATTTGTATTTCCAAGACCATAGCATCCAAATGGATTTCAGCATACAATACTCATGAAAGGTACTTCTTGCCGAACTTTGAAGGGTAACAAATTCAAGTTTCGTAAGATTAGACATATTAAAAAGGAAGAGAAAATAATACCTTAGTCTTCAAGCTTTGAGATAGTAGAGTCTCGTGCTGATGACGTGTTATAAAATAAAATAACAGAGTAAAAAAATTAAGAAACAAATAATAGGGACTTTTGTTAATCTTTTGATCTATGTATATAAAATGGAGACAATTGTATGCCTTTTTTCTACCAAAAAAAAAAAAAAAGACAATTGTATTGACTTTATAGGCAATCTTGCCAACCATTAAAACCAACATACTTGTGCATGAGAAATATACATTTTACAAACAAGATCATTGAAAATTAGAGACATCCACACTTAATTCTTATCAAAACTGTCTTTGAAGGAAAAAGGGAAGTAGTAACTTAGTATAATGTAATATGATATTATGATATTATTGGTCCTAAATAGTAACATGTGCACCTACATGTAACTAAAAGCAGGGAAACTTCTAACGTAAATTCAACATTCCAATTCGGGTTTGGTTTAAACTGTTTATCATATTCAACTTAATAATTTTAACGCTACGGATCGATCAAATTTCAAAATCATATTAAGTATTATGATTATTTTCTTGCTAAGACATCAAAAGTATATTTAAGAAATTGTCAATATATTTTTTACTAACCTTATTTGAATTTTACTTATTTATAACTATTTTATAACTAATTAAATAAATTTTTTATTACATAATTAAATAATATTATTGGCCCTAAAATAGTAACATGTGCACCTACATGTAACTAAAAGCAGGGAATCTTCTAATGTAAATTCAATATTGCAATTCGGGTTTGGTTTAAAACTGTTTATAATATTCAACTTAATAATTTTAACGCTACAGATCGATCAAATTTCAGAATCATATTAAATATTATAATTATTTTCTTGCTAAGACATCAAGCGTATATTTAAGAAATTGTCAATATATTTTTTATTAGCCTTATTTGAATTTTACATATTTACAACTATTTTATAACTAATTAAATAAATTTTTTATTACATAAGTAAATATCATATTTAGTGTAACATTTAAATTTATTAAGATAAGGTACATGTGAGACGAGTATATCTAAACTATCTAAACTAGTACTTCCTTTGTCCCAAATTACCCGTCTCAAATTGAGATGATACATAGATTAAGAAAAATAATTAATAATATGATTAGTTTATCATAATAATTCTATTAAATGATGTTTATATTTTAATTTGAAGAAAAAATAATTAATGCAAAGGATAAAATATGAAAAAAAAAATTTGTCTCTTCTTGATTAATAAAAAAATAAATAAAATAAAAAATTAAATTAAAAAATTTGAAACGAATAATTTGAGACGAAGGGAGTATATATAAAACGTGTATTGATTGAAAAAGGTGTAGTTGGTAAAGTACACATAAACGCAGCTATAGGATCACACGTGTTGAGGTGCTTCCACGTGTGTTCTTAAGCCCTTATTAACCGACACACATATTGTATGTATGTATATCATCATATCTCATCCATTCTTTCATTCACTTCTTCTTAATTCCCAAGCTGGAAAATAGTATTGAAAATGGGTTCTGAAACATTTCTTGAAGTCATCCTTGCTATCATACTTCCTCCTGTTGGTGTCTTCCTCCGTTGTGGCTGTGGTGTAAGTTCTTTTTCCCCTAATTAAACAATAAACAATGAACTTTATAGATTAGTACTCAAATTAATTAATGTACAGTCATGTCCAATTCAATGTTATCCTGATAAATTATTTTAAGAAAACTAACTGTCCAACATACATATACAATTGGAAGATTATTGATTGCATGTAACTAATTTGCAGGAAATAATTGACATACAATTGGTGATCTCTTATTTTTATATATATAAGAGAATGATTTTCGATGTGCTTGGATATTTCATTTTTGTATGTTGTGTTTAAAATAGTGAAAATTCATATGGACATAGTACTTTAGGAGATGTTAGTGCCAGAAAATAGCAATTCTTACGATCATGCATGCTGTAATTCCTAGCCAATAAATAAATGTTTCTTTTTGAAGAGCTTGACGATTGATGAGCTTGTATTTATTATTTTTGGGAAAATGCAGGTCGAGTTCTGGATTTGTGTATTGCTGACAATCCTGGGATACATACCCGGCATTATTTATGCACTCTATGTGTTAGTTGGATAGTAAAACACTTTTACACTGTAAATGCCTCTTTTTATCTTTGTGTATCTTTATGTATCATTTTCCAATAAATACTCTTAATTTCTTTTTCTTTCTAATTCTACTTTTCTTTTATTGCTCTTAATATTCCAAGTAATGGTCCTCCATGCATATGATGTTCAATGTAAATACCCTGTGATGTTTTATCTTTGAACTTCGGCTTACAAGGATCAGGTTGGGGATAACAAGCAGATGAATAATTTCTAAACACGAAATTAACGAAAGATAGATTCTTGAAAATCTGTGATCTAGATTAGGGGTTATGAATAGTTAATTTGTGATCTACAAGAAGTTACGATGATTTGTGCGGCTACAAATCAACATACTAAAATGAAAATGCGAGTAAATACGAGTAAATATTTGTGTGCTTATAGATACTTGTAAATAACAAGTACTCTCTCTTTTTAAAAAGGAATGATCTTTTTAGTTTATTTTAAAACAAAATTAATTCTTTTTTTTGGTAATACATTAATTTTAATTTTTTACGTATAACATATTAAAGGATATTATAGTAAATTTGACACAATTTTAATTTAAAATTATAAATTCAATAATCTTTTTTATTTTTTTAAATTTTATGTCTAAGTCAAAGTAGATCGTTGAATAAATTCAGCAAACTTTATTTGGGGTTCACTCATGAAAAGAGAACTTCACTACATCTCCTGGACAACCGTCTCCCGTCCCAAGGAATTTGGTAGGCTCGGATTATTGACGCCAAAACAGAGAACCTTACTCTTCTCACCGGCCTTTCATGGAGATTATTTTCTAACTGTACTTCCCTTTTGGCCAGTACTTCGGTTAATAAGTATAACACTTCTAGAACTTGGAATGCCTCCTTTATTTGGAAAATTATCTTACGAGGAGGTGAGATTTGCTCCCCTAATGTAGCTTGGAAACCTATAACGGGCAAATCTGTTAATTTCTGCTATAATAGTTGGATCCCTGGATCCCCTCCCCTTTGAATGATTCACGGCCCCCCAACTTTACGAGAGAAATATTATAAGCTTTCCGATCTTTGGGATGGATCCTCTTGGAACTGGCCTAAAATCTCGTTGCAACTTCCTAGTGATATACTGATATTCTTGAAAAATCCCTCACTGTTAGCTTTAGACGCTACCTCTTCGTCCCTCGATACTACCCTACTGGCCAGGTTCTTCAAACGACCTATTTACCAGGAAAAGTGCCTATAATTATATTAGTACTTATATTCACTTTAATGATTTTTTGCCTTATGAATGTGCTTGGATTTGGAAGCTTGATACGATTAAATAAATTCAAGTTCATCCTCTGGCTTTGCTCAAAAGAGAGTGCCTACCTCTTAAATACCTCCATCAAATAGGCATTGCTGATGCTCCCCTATGCCCGATTTGTGAACTTCAGGAGGAAACTACAGCTCATATTTTCTTACGCTGCTTCATTGCCAAAAAATTTTGGTTAGATTTTGGTCTTAATGTTGATTTTATCTCCTTCACCTCTGCACATTGGTTGTTAACTCTTAAAAAACTAAATTTTCCTCTTCCCCCTCACACCCCTCCCATTCCCTTTAATTGGAGATTTCTTCCCTTTCGCAATTGGGCATTTATGGCTTAACCGAAATAGTAATTTTTTCAATCAACGTTGTGCTTTGTTAATATGCCTCTATGGTGCATTCCAGAGTTTTTGAATATAGATTTTTCACAGCTTCAGACCCTTCCCTTCATAAGCCCATCACTATACCTGTTACCTGTCACTTGGATAAAACCCCGCCGCAATGTTATACAGTCAACATCGACGGCTCCTTCATCGCAGGTAGTAATAAAGGAGGCATTGGTTGTGTAGTTTGTAATTCGGAAGGTATCTGGATTGTGGGATTCATGGGTGCTGCCTTGCTCAAAGGGCAAGGGCT
Source organism: Capsicum annuum (assembly GCF_002878395.1). Taxonomy (NCBI): domain Eukaryota; kingdom Viridiplantae; phylum Streptophyta; class Magnoliopsida; order Solanales; family Solanaceae; genus Capsicum; species Capsicum annuum. The sequence continues at coordinate 137,577,186 of NC_061122.1, read as the reverse complement.
TGAGATTCTTGATACTTTTGCTCTTCAGCCTGTTGAGATTGAAACGGACTCACTTGATCTGTTCAAATATACTGGAAAGTGCCCCACCATCGCCTAATTCTATTAGGGGTCGTTTAGTTGGAAAATATGGTGGGATAAGTTATGCTGAAATTAATTATATTAGAATTAGTTGTACCGGAATTAGTTATTTTGGTATTATTTTTTGGTAGTTGTTTGGTTTTTGGTACTAAAAATAATATGCATTGCATTCTTTTTAAGAATAAATAGTTTATTTAGAAAAATATCTTTCACCATATTTAAATTAATTATTTTTCTTCATATTAAATCTTACTAAAGAAATTAAAAAGTTACTAATTTTTTTTTTAAATTTATTAGTTTCGTTTTTCTAAAATATATGTTAAGAAATTTATGTTGATATCTTTTAAATGTGTATGAAACTTTAATATTTCATGTTAAATTATTTATTTTGTTCTAAATTCTATAAAATATTGATAATCTCATTTTTTGTCAAAAGAATTCATCATAAGAAATGTGAAAAAGAATTACTCTCATTTTTCATTATTTAGTATCATTAATATTTGGAGAGTCAAATTATAATATTTTAAAAAATTAAATTTTTAAATATTTTTAACTAAATATAATAAATAATTTTTTATTTAATAATTAGGCATGTATTAAGTTAGAAAGGGAATGTCAACATACTTTAATTCCTTGTCCATGATAATTTTGTTAGAAAAAAATGAAAATTGAAATAAGTTTAGTAAACATATCTACAAAATATAAAGACAATAAATCCTTCAATCAATTTTAAATTTGATTAAATTTGATTGTATAAATAATTTTTATTTTTATGGTGTCACTATTATTTTTTCGTGACTCATCTGTAGCATTTAATAAGCTCATATAATTGTTCAAATTTATTGAAATGGATAAAAATTTATAGAGTAATTAAAATTTAAATTATGAATAAAATTAACAAAAAAAAATTGATGTGAGGACTACCGAAATTTCACGTTCTCTCTTATATATAGTAGTAGGGTAATATATATATATAGGTAATTGTGTCTTTTTATAATTTTATCCTAAGTATAACTTAAGGTGGAATTGTTATCCCGCCAAATGTATAGGATAACTTATTTCGGTACTATTTATTAGTATCGGGATAAGTTATCCCAAATTAGGTAACCAAACGAAGCACGGGATTAGTATTTTATCTCGAAACTATTTATATTAGTACCTCATACCAAATGACCCTTAATTTCTTTGTGTAGCTCGTTTTCGAAAAAACTGCAGAGTTCGGTACTCCTGCATAGCTTTCGCGAAGTCAATAAAGTGGTTGACTTTTATCTCAGCTGACTGCTCCTCCCAACTGCATGTTTTGATGGCTAAGGGCAGATCTATTAAGGCCCGTGGGGATGGCACACCACCCGCAAACATCAACGGAAACTCTATATATATAGCTGTATATATATACGGATATAGTTACATATTAAATATGACACCCATAATAATAGAAGACTGTCTAGTGCAGGTGGCAAATTGCTTCTTTTGTAGCCCCAAGGTCGCGTGTTCGATCCTGGCTAGCAGCACTTGTTTTTTAAAATCATTTTTGCTACTAATTGTTTCATTAAAACAAGGTAACAATCAACAGACGTATAATTTTCATTAAAACAGGGCAAAAACGTATTACTAGTTGTCAGTTGACTTTTGTATAAAAGTAATCTTATTTTTTAACTTCTTTTTAAATTTAATTGTTTTAAAGGTATAATAAAATATCTCTCATTAAAATTAAAACAAAAACCCTATTTCCAAAGGAGTGAAGGACCAAATCAAAACATCACTCTTTTTTTCTTGAGGTTTGCTATTATTGCTGCTTGCTCTCTCTCTTTGCTTGTTGCTTGCTCTCTTTGTAAGTTATTTTTAAAAGTTATTTTGTTTCTTTTTCTTGAGCCTAGAAATCCAAATTTGAAATTATCTTAATTTAGGAGAAAGTGTTTTAATTTTGTGAATTGAGATGGAGAATTTTTTCAAGAAGATTAATTATTCTCAATCTAGTTCTAGTAATGTCAATATCAATCGTTCTTGTCTTATAACTGACCTTGATTTGGGTTCACTTAAAGTCGATCCGGGAGAAAGAAGACTTATTTCTGATTATGATCCTCGAATATGAGATGAAGTGATAAAATATTATATTGAAAAAGAGCCTTGTCAACCTGTCTTGAAACAATATCCTTCAAGTGAAATAAGAGGTAAAATGTGTCAATTTGCTTCAAGTTGGTTTAAAGGTTCAAATTCAACTTGGTTGGAGTATAGTGTGGAGAAAGATACCGCATATTGTCGTTGTTATTTGTTCAAAAATGAATTTGTTCATGAAACTACGGGTGATTTTTATGCATCAAAGGGTTTTAGGGGTTGGACTAAGGCTCTTGAAAGATTTCGTTTACATGTCGGTAAAGTAAATAGTATTCATCACAAATGTTACAATAAGATGCTAGATTTGTCAAATCATCGTCAATCAATTCAAGTTGTTCTTGACAAACATTCTCAGAAGGCAAGAAGTGAGTACCAAATTCGTTTGGAAGCTTCAATTGATGTGGCAAGACTTCTTTTGTATCATGGATTGCCTTTTCGAGGTCATGCCGAAAGTGAAGCTTCAACTAATCAAGGCTACAGAATTCGCTTGGAAGCTTCAATTGATGTGGCAAGACTTCTTTTGTATCATGGATTGCTTTTCGAGGTCATGCCGAAAGTGAAGCTTCAACTAATCAAGGCTACTTTTTAGGATTTTTGCTGTGACATGGAGACAAATATCCGGATGTGGTAAAAGTAATATTAGAAAAAGCTCCACAAAATGATACTTTGACTTGTCCTATGATTCAAAAGGATATTGTCAATGCTTGTGCGAAAGAAACATTGAAAGTTATAATTGAGGACTTGAATGGAGATCACTTTGGGATATTAGTTGATGAATCCAAAGACATCTCACATAAAGAACAAATGACTCTTGTTTTGAGGTATGTTGATAAGAATGGTGAAGGTGTAGAGCGACTTATTGGTCTTGTCCTTGTTAGTGATACATCGGCATGCTCATTGAAGAAAGAAATTTATTCTTTGCTTTCTTATCACTCACTAAGTCCATCCAAAATATGTGGACAAAGTTATGATGGAGCTAGTAATATGAAAAGAGATATAAATGGTCTCAAAACTTTAATTATGAAAGATAGTCCTTCGGCATATTATATTAATTGTTTTACACATCAATTGCAACGGATACTTGTTGCTATTGCTAAAAAACATTTAGAAATTAAAGACTTGCTTTATCCTGTTACTAATGTGTTGAATGTTATTGGAGGATCTTTTAAGCGTAGAGATTTACTTCGTCATTACCAAGCCTAAAATTTGAAGCAATTGCTTGAGTCCAGTGAAGCTCATACCGGACAAGGATTACATCAAGAAAGTGGGCTTCAAAGACCTGGTGATACTCGTTGGGGATCATATTTCAAGACATTGGATAACTTTCTTGTTATTTTCTCATCTATTGTTCATGTGCTTGAAGTGATTGAAATTGAAGGTTCTACCTCAAGTGATAGAAATCAAGTGGAATATCTTTTGACAAAGGTCAAAACATTCAAATTTGTTTTTATGCTTTACTTGATGTTGAAAGTGTTGGCCATGTCAAATGAGTTGAGCAATATTTTACAAAAAAAGATCAAGATATTGTTAATGCCGTGGAGTTTCTTAGTATCTCAAAGAAAAGATTGCAAGATATAAGAGAAAATGGGTGGAAATCTTTGTTGGATGATGTCTTTGTTTTGTGATTCACATGGTATCTTAATTCCCAAATTAGATGAGCCTTATTTTCCTAGAAAGTCAAAGCATAAGTGTTTGGATGTTTGTTATCTGCACCATTTATGTGTTGAAATTTTTTGTGCGGTCATTGATGTGCAACTTCAAGAGCTTAATGATTGTTTTGATATAGTGAGTAGTGATTTGCTTCTTGGGATGGGTAGCTTGAATCCTGTCAATTCTTTCTCTACCTTTGACAAAGATGGAATTATGACTTTAGTGAAGTGTTATCCAAATGTGTTTGATGATGGAAAGCTTTGAGATTTGAGTTACCAACTTGATACTTTCATAATTCATATGCGAGGTGGTAATTCCAAATTCTCCAACTTGCAAGGAATTCGTGACTTGGCAAAGGCATTAGTTGAGGCAAATCTTGTGGAGACTTATTCACTTGTTTATTTACTTGTGAAGTTGGCTCTAATTTTATTCGTTGCTACGACAACTGTGGAAAGAGCATTCTCTTCCATGAAGAACATAAAAAATGAAGTGCGAAATAGTATTGGTGATCAATATTTAAATGATTTTTTAATATGCTACAAAGAGTGTGATGTATTTGCAAATGTAAGTAATGATGCCATCGTTGATCGTTTTCAGAATATGAAAACTCGTCGTGGACAATTGTAATGAATTATGGATATTAGTAATATTATTGAAAGATTAAGTTTTGTCATTTTATTATTGTTCCTTTTTATTAATTGGTTGGTTAGTTGTTCTATAGATTGAAGAATGAATAATCTGATTAATTTAATCGATAAATTTACTTGGCACCCAGAGAGTTCGGATCCTGGATCCGCCTCTGTTGATGGCTGAACAAGCTTTGCCACTTCAACTTAGAGATAGGCAAGGAACCATTACTCCTAGATTAGTTAATAGGACTATTTGTAATAAATTAGCTTGCCTCAAATTAAAAGTTGAATTACAAAAGTGCTAGTATTATAAAATTGAATAACATTATTGTCCTCCTTTTAAATACTTATTTTATATATTAGTTTGTTTTGATTTATTTCAAACTAGACCAATAGCTTGAGGTGAGAGTTTCACGAATAAATGAAGAGAAACGAATTGAAGCACAACCGATAATGGCGAGCTCTAGGAATAATAATATAATGTCACTCAAGGTCGGTTGAATTTTTTTCCTTATTAATAAATTAACCTCTTGATACGTGTGGAGAAGACAAACAACTGAATCAAAAGGAATTTTTTATTTACCTCTAACCTTTCTATAGATTACTTGAAAAAACTTGTCTGTATTTTTTGTTGCTTTGTTGCTGGTGCATTTCTGTACTTTTTTGGTGTTGGTGTATTTCTTGTTGCTGGTGTACTTCAGTATTTTTTTGGTGTTGGTGCACATGATGACCCATGCTAGCGTGGGCCCAACATTGAGACTTTTTTGCTAGCTAAATGCTTATATATTATTTATTACAACATTTTTGCTACCTAAATGCATATAGATTTATGTACACAAGATATTATATGGCTGGCATCGTTGGTTTGCATTTGACTGCATTGTTCATATCGTTCATCTACATCCTACACTATTTATTACATAGTGCTGCATTTTGTCTTCTTTATAGTGTTGAGGCAGCATCTGACAAAAAGTACCTGCGGAGGAAAAGGAGAAATGAATTTAGATTTAATTTGAGAATACTCATTTACACAACTAAGAAAATTTCAACTCGGTCAATAATCTTACAATTTATAATATGAATAGAAAAAGTGTAGCAATGTTAGAATATATAGGGATTAAGCTACTTGCATTCTGATATACAACTGTAAATAAACAAACAGTCAACTACAAACTAGCAAACAGAAGAGTACACATCTGTCAAAGTGATAATATATTCCTACATAAAATTTCAAATTCTTTTCTTTTAGCTAATACCATTACATGTCTCACCATGACTTATCAATAATAGACTGGAGAAACATCTTGTAAGAATAAGTAACTCGTTCAACAAATTAAGCATACATACTAATAATTTTAAATCTACGTTGTTAGTAAATATATCTTTAAAAAATCAAAGAATCAAGTGAATGAAAAGAGAATGAAAAGAGAATGAAGAAAGAAAAGAGCAGTCTCATATTTGAAATGCATCTTATCTAAAATTTAGAATATAGCAAAGTGATAAGAAAAGTGAAGTAATGGCAATTGAACTAATGGAGAGTAGTGTGTGCAGTGTACATACTTGTCATTGCGCCTCTATATCTTTCAGTCTTTAAAGAGCAAGGATGCAAACCTACTTTTATTTACTTTCACATAAAAAAAAAATCATATTGCTAGTGTTTCATATATGGACTCAATCAATTTAATGTTTTGTTGAAACAACCTAGGTTTCTTTTCCTTGGAAAATTTCCTGAATTTTTAGTCTCTTAAAAGGATACGACTAGAGGTAACGGATTGTACACTGGGATGCGAGTGGTATGGGTTAGTCGTATGCTGATCAGTGTTGGTTGGTGGGTTGGATTTGATTTCTGGAATGGATACGACTTGGGTGGTATGAGTTGGTTACTCTACTTAGTCTTAGACTTTGTAACTTAAGTTGGATTTGAGTATGAGTGGCTCACTATGAACCATAAGCCAGGGTACAAGTCATACCATAGACTCATATGGTGGGCAGTGTTCAATCTCCTTGGGATTCTATTCTGCTAGAGTACAGATCATGGGTACTAGTCGTACACTTGGATACGAAATAGTGAGGAATGAGTCGTATCTTGAATAGTTTTGGGTCCAAGGGAAATGTCCTTGCGTACGAGTGGTGGGTACCGCTCGTATTTGAGGGTACGACTGGTATGGATAGTCGTACCCGCCTGATGAGATTTTTGGGAGTTTAAGTGAGGGCAATCTGAACATTTTTCCACTTAACCTAATTATTCCCCATGACTTTTAACTCACTTGGAAGGTTATTTTCCCTACTATTCTATTCCTAATACTTAGAAAGCACTCTCTAATCCTCTCTAGAGTTCTTGGACAAAGGAAGATAGAGTTTCATCTTAAGAAATAATTTGGGGCTTTTGTGGTGATTTTTCACCAATTTTGTCAATTAAGGCATGTTCTCTCCCTCATTGTTAGTTTCAATTAAAGGCAGGGTTTTATCTAATGTTTTCATGGTTTGAGTATTTTATGGTTTTGGGTTTTCAAATATAAATTTGGGGTTTTGGTTATGATTTTTGCATGTTTTAATTATGCTTTTATATGCTTTAATGGTGGTTTTGGATAATTGGTTGAATGGGAATAGTTACTTGGTAATAGTTTTTGATTTTGCTAATATTATTCCACCAATATATTTGATAAAATGCCATTTAGAATATTTTTACTACATTGTTGAGCACTTTATGGAACTTATGCATGGTTTAAACTCGGTAATGGACCCCTAATGGTTTAAATGGTGTGGAATGATTTAAGCGAATGATTTGGCTTAATAAACATACTTGTGGGGTACAAAGGAATCCCCCAAGTTAATATGTAATGAATACTCGAGGGGTACATGGGAATCCCTCAAGCTAATTGGACAATGTGATCTATGGGTACATGCGAGTTTTTTGATCTTTAAAAGGTTTGATTACGGATAATACTTGCAAGTTGTAGTTGGTATGATGATACCACTATATAATAGCCTTGGTTAATAACAATGGTATAATATTTTGGTTGAAAATATTTTTAGTTGGCAATAAAAACGAGGTGTGAAAGCTAACCATGAAGGTGTATAGCCTTGGTTAATAACAATGGTATAATAGTTTTGTTGGAAATGATTTTAATTGGGCAATAAAAAGTGGGGTGTGAAAGCTAACCGTGAAGGCGGGAGTCCAATGGACGAACACCAGAAACTCATATTTGTTGACATGATAGGTAGGTCATAGCGACCTTATATGATACTTATGAGGTACACGAGAATTCTTTAAGTACACTATACATATGTATCATAGAGAGTGAAGGGTATATGGGAATCTCTGACTCTTATATTATCTCTAATCGGTGCGGCTATACACATCGGGGCCCGTTCAGGGGTACACTGGAGTCATATTGCCCATGGGTGGTTTTAGGACGGTTAAGCTTTACATAAGCTAATGGTTTCAAATGCATGCTAAATTCGATTTCCTTTCCAGACATGGTTATATATATACGTATGATTTGCTTGAATATGGATAGTTTACTTAGTTTTATTAAATGACATTATTTTATCCTTATCCTGAGTTCATGCTAGCGTTCACCCGCCAACCCATCTTCGGGTGTTGTATCCCCATGCGATGCAGAAAGGGATCATGCTACTCTTCATGTTTAGCATTCAGACATTCGGGGTCAGCTTTTGGATTAAAGTGGTGAGCTTTCATCTTTTCAGAAGGCTCCATTTCATGAATGTTATTTTATACTTCGGTTTAATTATGGATATTGATTTTGGCTATGGTTGTGTGCATGTCCCAATTGAATTTTTGGTATTCTTTGGTTAGAGGCTTTTATAGAACTACTATGCATTGGCATGAGAGAGATCGGTATTGGTGTCAACCTTTGTATTGGGGCTGGCACTCTTAGATGGTATTGTTGGTTGTTCCATCCTTTTATGTTATGTTATGAAACTTGGTTTGGTTTTGGTATGGTCCGAATTGGGTTTGAGCGGTTAGACTCAGTTGGATCAGTCTCGGTTATGGACCTATCCTAGAGTTTAGAACTAAGTAAATTCACTATATTATTATATACTCAAAATTTAGCCAACTTAGGAAAGACGAATAGAGGTTAGGAGGGTAATAGGGGCAGCCCCAAGTCTGGGTTGGGCTTAGAACGCCCATTACGATAAGGTCCCAGGTTGGGTTGTGTCAAGTTGGTATCAGATCTTTAGGTTCATGGTTAATTAGGGGTCCACATAGCCATGTAAACTAAAGTTTCTTTACCACACTCATAAGAGAGAGGCTATAGGGCATTTAGGAATGTTTCATTTTCTTGGTATTTTATTTTTAATCTTGGCGTCTAAGTCCTGGACTCCTCTCTAATCCTTGTTTGTTCACTTTTTAGATCATGCCTTGATGATCTAGAACACAAAAAAATCCTTCTGTCCTATCTAGGGACGATATTGATGGAGTACATCCTACGTCTGAAGTTTAGACTCAATTGTTGTAGAGTTTCTCTGGTTGCTACTAGTCCACCTCAAAGCGAGGTGACTAATGTAAAATTTTAGAAATTGATGCATGTTACTGTTCAGTTTGTTATTGCTCAGGTTGAGCGGGATGTGTCTGGTGTTTTATCTGCAAAGGCCATAAGGGTTGGCCAGTTTATAAAGATAAATCCTCTTACTTTTACTGGTGTGAAAGTGGAGGAGGATCCTTAAGTTTTCTTGGATGAAATAGGGAAAATATTTAGAGTGATACAGGCTATAAATATGGATGGTGTGAACCTTGCAACTTATCAGCTCTAGGATATTGCGTACCAATGGTACGAGGAGTGGGACAATGATAGAGGTGATATAGATTGTCTTTGTGGAAGGCCTTTTCTAATGCCTTCTTGGATCACTTCTTTCCTTAGGAGTTGATGGAAATAAAGATGGAGGAGTTTGTACATCTTAAGCAGGGAAAAATGTCTGTCAAGGAATATGCCTTGAAATTTCATCAACTATCAAGGTATGATCTAGATTTGGTGGCTGACATGAGGGTGAGAATGAGGAAGTTCACTTCTGGGCTATGTCAAGACTTGATCCTTGAAAGCAAGACTACCTTACTGATTAAGGTTATGGATATTTCAAGGTTAGCTGTCCACATGTAGTAGGTAGATGGTGAGAAAAGAAAACATACAGAGTTTAGGAAAAGGCAAGGTAAGAGTAGCAGGTTCTTTGAGAAGGGTGATGCTCAGTAGCAGGGTGGTTGGGATGAAGGTAAATGGCTAAAAAAGAAGTGGGAGAGTTCTGGTTCCTTCTCTACTGCTAGTGCTCCTTACCTGAGGTAATTGGGTGACAGGCGTTCATAAGGTGGTGATAATTTCGGGCACAGGGTGCCCAATCCCAGGCAAGTGAGGGTCAGTCAGCTTTGCCATGCCCTCCTTGTCGGTTCTGTGGTCGTCTTCATCGAGAATTTCGTGATGAAGGGAGAGACAAGTGTTTTAAATATAACCAGCCAAGTCACATGCTCATAAACTATTCAGTGGGGAAAAGTATTTTGGGAGCGGTCAAAGCTTCGGTCGCTTTATTTTTTGCTCCTGCATCTCGTGGTGCGGCTTCTGCATTTTCTCGTATTTTTAGTACCAGCACAGGCTGAAATAGGTTATATGCTCTTCCATCTCGACAAGAATATGAGGCATCATCACCTGATATCGTTACTGGTATGTTACAACTCTTTTTTTGTGACGTGAATTGCCTGCTTGATTCGGGGTCCACTCTTTCTTATGTGACTTCATATATGGCCGTATGTTTTAGTTTTGACCCCAAGGTTATTTTGGATTCTTTTTCAGTTTCTACCTCGGTAGGTGATTCGGTAATTGCTAAAAGAGTCTATAGGGGATGTGTGGTATCTGTTGGTAGAAAATAGACCTTTGTAGATCTGTTTGAGCTAGATATGGTGGATTTTGATATTATTTTGGAGATGTATTGGTTACACTCATGTTACACTTTCTTAGATTGTCGACCTCATAAAGGTTGTCTTTAGGTTCCCTGGTGAGCCAATTATAGAGTAGAAGGGTGGTTACCTAGCTCCTAGAGGGAGGTTTATTTCTTATCTTAGAGCTTAGAGATTAATATCCAAAGGTTGTCTCTATCATTTGGTTCCAAGTTAAAGATTCTAACTTGAAAAGTTCTTCTTTGCATTCAGTTCTAGTGGTAAATGAGTTTTGCAAGGTTTTTTTTGATGATTTTCTTGGTGTTCCTCCGAATAGGGAAATTGAGTTTAGTAATGATCTAATTTCGGACATTCATCCATTATCTATTCTTTCTTATAGAATGGCTCCGGCTGAGTTGAGAAAACTCAAGGATTTCTGGATAAGGGGTTTATTTATCCTAGTGTATCCTTGTGAGGTGTACTAGTGTTGTTCGTGCGTAAGAAAGATGGTTCCCTTCGGATGTGCATTGACTACAGGTAGTTGAATAAGGTAACAATTAAGAACAAGTATCCTCTTTCAAGGATTGATGATTTGTTTAACCAGTTGCAAGGTGCAAAATTCTTTTCTAAGATAGATCTTCGGTCTAGGTATCATCAACTTAAGATTACGGAGGAGGATATCCCTAAGATAGATTTTTGAACTCAGTATGGGCACTTTGAATTCTTGGTTATGCCTTTCAGCTTGACTAATGCCCCGCCGGCGTTTATGGATCTGATGAACCAAGTTTTCAGGTAGTTTTTGGATCTCTTTATCTTTGTGTTTATTGATGACATACTGGTTTATTTTAAGAGTGAGGTGAATTATGCTAATCACCTCCGGGTTGTGTTGCATACCTTGAAGGAACAACAGTTATATACCAAGTTTTCCAAGTATGAGTTTTGGTTGAACGTTGTAACTTTCTAGGGTCACATTATTTCTAGTGGGTGAATCATGGTGGATCCTCAAAAGGTGGCGGTGGTTAAAAGGTGTCCTAGACCCACCATCCTAATCAACATTCAGAGCTTTTTGGGTTTAGCTGGGTATTATAGGCGGTTTGAAGAGAGCTTTTCTTTGATAGCGGCTTCTTTGACTAAGTTGACTGAGAAGAAATTAAAATTTTCTTGGTTTAAAGCGTGTGAAGGGAGTTTCAAGAAGTTTAAGGATAAGATAACTTCAGCTTTGGTTCTAACATTTCCTGAAGGCAATGACGAGTTTGTAGTTTTTTGTGATGCATCTTGAGTAGGTCTCGGTTGTGTTTTGATGCAGCTTGGGAAAGAGATTACCTATGCTTTTAAAAAGCTTAAGGTGCATGAGAGAAACTATCCTACTAAAGATTTGGAGCTATTGACGGTGGTTTTTGCTTTGAAAATATGGCGATATTATTTGTATGGAGTGCATGTAGACATCTTTTCTGATCATAAGAGTCTACAGTATGTGTTCACTCAGAAGAAGCTAAATCCCAGGTAGAGGAGATAGTTGGAGCTTCTCAAGGATTATGATATGAGTTTTCACTATCACCCAGATAAAGATAACATAGTTGCTGATGCTCTTAGCAGGTTATCCACGGGGAGTTTGGCTCATGTAGATAAGGAGAAACAGGAATTGGTGAATGATATTCACTGATTGGCTAATCTTAGAGTTCGTCTCTTGAACTATGAGTATGGTGGTGTGATGGTACAGGAAGTGGTTCGGTCATCTCTTGTTGTATAATTTAAAGAGAAGCAAGTGATAGATTCTTTCTTGATAAAAATTAAGAGTAATTTTGATGGGCAAAAGGTAATGGTATTCAAGATCAGTGGTGATGGTAAGTGAGGTTGTGCGTTCATGATTTAGATGGATTGGGACAAAGGATTTTGGTGCAGGCGCTTGAATCACACTATGTTGTCCATCCCAGTTCAACTAAAATGTATCATGATCTTAAGGAGATGTATGGGTGGAATAGTATGAAGAGGGATGTGGCTGATTTTGTGGCCTAGTGCATGGTTTGTCAACAAGTTAAGGTTGAGCACATGAGGCTAGGTGGGTTGTATCAAGAAATGATTTTCCCGAATGGAAATAGGAGGTGATTAATATGGATTTCGTTACCGATCTTCCTTGGTCTCAAAACTAATTTGATTCTATCTGGATCATCATAGATATGATGACAAAGTCCACATATTTTTTGCCAGTGAGGACTTTTCGGGTGAGGATGATACGCAGTTATATCTTCAAGAAATTATGAAACTACATAGGGTACCTGTCTCGATTATCTCTTATCGTGGTACGCAATTTTTATCTCACTTCTGGCGGTCTTTTCAGAAGGGGTTGAGTACTAAGGCGAGTCTGAGTACTGCTTTTCATCCTCAGATGGATGGGAAAGCTGTGAGGACTATTCAAACATTAAAGGATATGCTTCGGGCATGTGTGATTGATTATGATGGAAATTGGGTTGAGCATTTACCTTTGGTAGAGTTTGCTTACAACAATAACTATCATTCTAGTATCGTAATAGCCTCTTATGAGGTATTGTATAGTAGGAGGTGTAAAACTACTATTGGTTGGTTCGAGCTTAATGAGACGGATATGTTCGGTCCAAATTTGGTCTATTAGACTATGGAAAAGGTGAAGGTGATTTAGGATAGGCTTAAAGCTTTCCAAAGTCTACAAATGTCCTATGCGGATGTAAGGCATAAAGACTTAGAGTTTGAGGTTGGGGAAACATTGTTCTTAAAGGTATCTCCCATGAAGGGAGTAATACGGTTTGGTATCAGCCCCCAGTATATTGTTCCTTATGTGGTTCTTTAGAGGGTTGGTAAGGTGGCATATGAATTGGAGTTGCATTATAGTTTGATCTCCATTCATCCGGTATTTCACATTTCCATGTTGAGGAAGTTTTTTTGGTGATCTTTATTCGATTGTTCCTTTGGAAAGGTTGGGTATCTCAGGTTCTTTGTCTTATGAAGAGGTTCCGATTGAGATCTTGGATTAGCAGGTTTGTCGGTTGCGAATCAAGGATGTGGCTTTGGTTAAGGTTCTATGGAGAAAACATAAGGTGGAAGAAGTTATGTGGGAAGCAGAGGAGGACATGATATCCAAGTATCCGCATCTATTTTCTGCTCCTGGGATTCATGCAGAAGGTATGTGCTCTTCAACACATCTTATTTTCTAAGTTTGTTAAAGGAACGATTAATATCTTTGCATATTTGTTTTCAAACTTTGTTAAAGATTGGAAATATATTTGATAATGCAAATGAATCGTGCTTGTGGTTACCCTACCTTGTCCGTCATTCGAGGATTAATGTTCCTAGTGAGGAACAGTGAACACCCTAAGTTTCTGGCCCTTGGAAAATTTCCTAGGCTTCTGGTCTCTCAAAAGGATACGACTAGAGGTAATGACTCATACACTAGGATACGAGGGGTATGGTTTAGTCGTATGTTGACTAGTATTGATTGGTGGGTTGGATTTAATTTCTAAAAATGGTACGACTTGGGTGGTACAAGTCATATAGGTGGGTACGAGTTGTGTGGTTACTTCACTTAGTCTTAGACTTGGTAACTTAAGCTAGATTTGAGTTTGAGTGGCTCATCATGAGCCGTAAGCTAGGCTAAGAGTCGTACCATGGACTCATATGGTGGGAAGTGTTCAATCCCCTTGGGATTTTATTCTGCCAGAGGTGTGAATCATTGGCACTAGTCGTACACTTGGGTACGACATAGTGAGGGGTAAGTCGTACCTTGGACAGTGTTGGGTCCAAGAGAGATAACCTTGGGTATGAGTGGTGGGTACCACTCGTATTTGAGGGTACTACTGGTATAGATAGTTGTACCCACCTGACGGGATTTTTAGGAGTTCAAGTAAGGGCAATCTGGACATTTTTCCACTTAACCTAATATGGCCCCACAACTTTTAACTCACTTGGAAGGTTATTTTCTCTACTATTCTATTCCTAAACACTTAGAAAACACTCGAATCCTTTCTAGAGTTCTTGGGCAAAGGAAGATAAGGTTGCATCTTAAGGATTAATTTGGGGCTTTTATGGTGATTTCTCTTTACCAACTTTATCAATTAAGGCATGTTTTCTTCTCTCATTGTTAGTTCCAATTAAAGGCATGATTTTATACAATGTTTTCATGGTGTGTGTATTGTATGGTTTTGGGTTTTCAAATATAAATTAGGGGTTTCGGTTATAAATATTTGGTTATGGTTTTTCCATGTTTTAATTATGCTTTTATATGCTTTAATGGTGGTTTTGAATAATTGGTTGTATGAGAATGATTATTTGGTAATGGATTTTCGTTTTGGTAATATTATGCCCCCAATGTATTTGATAAAATGCCTATTAGATTGTTTTCACTACTTTGTTGAGCTCTTTAGGGAACTTATGCATGGTTTAATGTTGGTAATGGAGCCCTAATGGTTTAAGTGGTGTGGCTTAATAAACATACTTGTGGGGTACAAGGAAATCACCCAAGTTAAAATGGTAATGAATACTTGAGGGGTACATAGGAACCCCCTAAGCTAATTGGTCAATGTGATCTATGGGTACATGAGAATCCCTTGATCTCTAAAAGTTTTGGCTAAGGACAATACTTTCAAGTTATAGTCGATATGATGATACCACTATCTAATAACCTTGGTTAATAACAATGGTATAATAGTTTGGTTGGAAATGATTTTAATTGGGCAATAAAAAGCGGAGTGTGAAATCTAACCGTGAAGGTGGGAGTTCAATGGAAGAACACCGGAAACTCATATTTGCTGACATGAGGGGTAGGTCATGGCAACATTATATGATACTTATGAGGTACACGAGAATTCTTTAAGTACATTGTACAATGTATCATGGAGAGTGAAGGGTACATGGTAATCCCCGGCTCTTATGGTATCTTCGGTCCGTGTAGCTACACGCATCGAGGACCGTTCAGGGGGTTATACTGGACCCATATAGCCTGTGGGTGGTTTTAGGATGGTTATGCTTTACATACCCAGGCTAATGGTTTCAAATGCATGCTAAATTCGATTCCCTTTCCCGACATGGTTATATATATACGTATGGTTTGCTTGCATATGGATGGTTTACTTTGTTTTATTAAATGACATTACTTTATCCTTATCCTGAGTTCATGTTAGTGTTCACCTGCTAACCCATATTCTATAGCTTTATCTCTACTCGATGCAGGAAACAACCGTTCTACTCCTCCTGTTTAGAATTTGTACATTCGGGGTCAACTTTTGGATTGAAGTGGTGAGCTTTCATCTTTTCAGAAGGCCCTATTTCATGAATGCTATTTTATACTTTGGCTTAATTATGGATATTGATTTTTTCTTTGGTTAGGTGTATGTCCCAGTTGGATTTTTGGTATTTTTTGATTAGAGGCTTTTGTGGAACTACTATGGGTTGGCATGGGCGGGATCGGTATTGGTGTCAGCCTTATTATTGACATTGGTATTAGGGATGACCCCCTTAGATGGTATTGTTGGTTGTTCCATCCTTTTATGTTATGTTATGGAACTTGGTTTGGTTTCTATTTATGGTTTGGTACGGTTCGAATTGGGTTCGAGTGGTTGGACTCGGTTGGGTCGGTTTCAGTTGTAGACCTATCCCAAAGTTTAGAACTAAATAAATTTACTATCTTTTTATATGCTCAAATTTTAGCAACTCAGGGAAGGCGGCTGGAGGTTGGGTTGGGGAATGAGGCCGACCCCCTGTTCAGGTCTTACTTGGGACGCCCGTTACGACAAAGCCCCGATCCAGGTCGGGTCATTTGTATTGTTCCCTTCTTACTTACTGCCTTTCTTCACTATTGCCTCCTCTTTTCTTACGGAGTTTTCACATATTCTGCTTTGTAGTCCCCACTTTTTAAAGGGAAAAGGTTTGAAAATATATCCCATTGTATTCATTAGTTAAACTTTCTCTCTAGTTATACTATAGGATCAATTTTATCCATACGAACATAATTACTTCCTAAGTGGAGGGTTAATTTCTCATTTGGTCACTCAACTTATTAGTTATTATTTCAGAAATTCGCCTTTCTTCTTCATTTCAATTCTTTTCAACAAAAAAAAGTGACTTTATAAGATAATAACTATTAATTGAGTGATTATATGAGAAATTAGCTTCGCGGTTTGATGGGATGCCCCAAATCCTAAAATAATTGATTTTACTTAAATTACCCTATCCCTTCTAAATACGTAATTTTCAAATATACAAAAGTGATATTCTTTTAAAAATAAAATTATGAAGGAATAGTATCATATAAAATGAACAGAAAAATAATACACATACATTTATTTCTTTATTTAAAATTGAAGCTTAATATTTCAGGAAACAGAAATATAGATATCTGGAAAATTGGATGCGTAAATGCTATATTTCCACTTGGCCTAACTAAGTTACCATTCAAATAAACAAAACAATGTATGACGCCTATCATTAGAGTTATAATTTAATGATTCATCAGCAAAGTAAGAAGATAAGTACTGCAACTTAATTAGCTGGTAATTTACAAGGGCCATAAACCAGGCCATACCAAACTTAATCTACTATTCCCAAGATTAGCTGGTAATTTACAAAAGTTGAGAGATTGTAACTTCGGTCTGAGGTTCTGACGCGACCTGACTGGGGGCCTTATCGTAATGGATGTCCCAAGTCTGACCGGGACGGAGATCACCCCCATTATCCAACCTCCAGCTGCTTGCCCTGAGTTGGTTGAATTATGAGCATGTATCAAGATAGTGCAACAACTCACATGAAGACTCTGGGATAAGATCACAATCGTGACCGACCCAATATAGTCCAACCATGCCGTACCAATAATCCAACCATATCAAACCATACAAAAAAAGGTCCATAAACCAGGCCATAACCAAATATGTTCAGAAACATAATATAATTAATCCCAAAATGAAATATGATGGAACGGTGAGAAATTATGTCTAATGATGCCAGCCTCCCATCTTATTCCAATGCCAAGGTTGAAACCAATATCGATCCCTCCCATTCCAACCCATAGAAGTACCACAAAGCCTCTAACTAAAAGAGTAATAAAATCTGGTTGGGACATGCTCCCAACTATAGCCAAAACCAATGTCCAGAAATAAACCAAAATGTCTAAAAGCGTCTATAACATAAAATGGAGCCTTACGAAATAATGGAAACTCACTACTTCAGTCCAAGTGTTGTCCCCGAGTTAATCACTAAGTAGGAGGAGTAGAACGGTCGGTTCCTGCATACCATGGATATACAACCGCCAGTAGACGGGTTAGCGGGTGAATGTTAGAATGGTCTTAGTTTAAGGATAAAATAATGCCATTTATAAGTTCAAGTAAAACCATCCATATACACACAACCAAACATATATATATATATATATATATATATATATATATATAACCATGTCGGAAAAATGGATCAGGTTTAACATGCCATTAAAACCTTTACCTGGGTTGTGTAGCTTTGCCATCCTAAACCACCCATGGGCTATATGAGTTTAGCTCCCCCTAATGAAAGGGCCCCAGTGTGTCTAATCGAACGACTAGGGAAGAATACCTTGGGATGACTAGTACATCTCCAAAAATATAGTGTGACATCATGTACAAAGTCATCAAGACCAACCTCATATCGGCAAATATAAGTTTTCAGTTTTTGTTCCCCCCCGGACCTCCATCTTTCACGGCTTTGCTACACATCCCGCCATTATTGCCCAATTAAAACCAATTTCCAAAAAACCAAACCATTATCCATTTATTATCCAAGGCCATTGGCATTGGTATCATCATACCAGTCCTTGCTTGCAAGTATTATCCATAGTCAATCATATAGAGGTTTAAGGGGACTATCAAGTGCCCTTCCATTTACCATATTAAACTACTTGGAGGATTACATGTACCCCACAAGCATAACCATTTAGCCATTTACCTTTCCAAGACATTTACCATTCCAGACCATTTAAACCATGCATAATTCCTTTACTAAGATTTAATACAAGCAAGAGTTCCATTAAAAGTAGTCAATGCAATGAACATATCTTTATAAGCATTTTGTCAAACATATTGGGGGCATAATATGACCAATACAAATTCCAGTTACCATTAAACCATTCCCATGCAATCCATTTATCCAAAACCACTATTAATGCACATAAAAGTATAATTAAAATAATTGGAAACCATAATTAGACATTTAATGTCAAAACCCCCAAATCATATTTGGAAACCAAAATTATACAATCAATGAAATCATGAAAACGTTCATAAAAACCATACCTTTAGATAAAATTGACAATGAGGGAAGAGAACTTGCCTTAAACAGAGATGATGATGGAAAGAAATCACCAAGACAATCCACAAATCAATCCTCTAGTTGAAACCCTGGCTTCCCTTGCCCAAAAGCTTTTGAGAGAATTTTAGAGTGTTTAGAAGAGTTTCTAAGTGTTAATGAATGGACTAACAGGGTAAATAAGCTTTCAAGTAAGTTAGAAGTCGTGGGGCCTTATTTGGATAAGTGGGAAAATGTCGAAAATACCCCTACTTAAGTTGCACGAAAATCTATCATAGGGATACGACTAACCCATATAAGTCGTACCCTCTGATACAAGTGGTACCCTCCAATCGTATCCTAGCCTCAACCTTTGCATCAAAAACTTTCAAACATACGACTCATTCAGCTAAGTCGTATCCAATTCATAATATCGGTACCTTTCATCCATACCCCTGGAAAATTTAAACACAAGGAAAATTTAGACACTGTCCACCATATGATTCATGGTATAACTCGTACCCTGGCTTACACCTCATGGTGAGCCACTCGTACTCAGATCCAACCTAAGTAACCTAGTCTAAGATTAAGTAAAGGAATCAAATGATCCGTAACCTCCAATACGACTTGTTCCCCTAAGTTGTACCCTTTCCAGTAACCAAAATCCATCCCACTAGCCAACACTAGTCATTATATGACTGGACCATACCATGCATACCCCAACATAAGGATCATACCCTCGAGTCGTATTGGGTCCAAAGACCAAAATTTTAGGAACTTTTCTAAGGTCCAGAAATCAAGGTGTTTTAGTCTCCCCCACTAGGAACATTCATCCTCGAATGACGAACAAGGTAGGGGTAACCACACATAAGAGTCATTTGCATTATCAAATATATTTCCAATCTTTAACAAAGTATGAAAACAAAGAGGCAAAGATATTAATCTTTCCTTTAACAAAATCTGAAAATAAAGATTTGTTGAAGACACATACCTTCCGCACGAATCCCAGGAGAAGAAAGAAAATACAGATATTTGGACTTCATGTCCTCCTCTACTTCCCATGTAGCTTCTTCCACCTTATAGTTCAGCCATAGAACCTTAATTGTAATTGAAACCACATCCTTCCATCTCAAACGGGACTTCTTCAGAAGATAGAGAGTCTGAGATACCCAATCCTTCCCAAGGAACCACCGAAGAAGGATCACCAACGCACTTCCTCTACACAGAGACATAAAAGATCGGATGAACCAAGTTCAAGCTAGAAGGCAACTCCAGCTAATAAGCAATATTACCAACTCTCCGCAAAACCTCATAAGGACCCACATACCAAGGATTGAGCTTCCCTTTCTTACCAAACCGTACTACTCTCTTCATGTGAGATACCTTGAGGAAAACCTTATCCCTAACCCTAAGCTTCAAATCTGTACGCCTAACATCCGCATAGGACTTTTGGAGACTTTGGGAAGCCTTAAGCCTCTCCCAAATCACATTTACCTTCTCCATAGCCTGGCAAACCAAGTCGAAACCAAACATATCCGCCTCACCAAGCTCGAACCAACCAATAGGAGACCTACATTTTCTACCATACAATGCCTCAAAAGAGGCCATACCAATATTAGAATAACTATTATTGTAAGCAAACTCTACCAAAGGTAGATGATCAACCCAATTGCCACCATAATCAATCACACAAGACCAAAACATATCCTCTAATATCTAAATAGTTTTCTCCACTTACCCATCCGTCTATGGGTAGAAAGCAGTACTCAGACTTACCTTTGTCCCTAACTCTTTCGGAAAAGATTGCCAGAAGAGAGATGTAAACTATATGCCATGATAAAAAATAATCAAAATAGGCACCCCACGCAGCTTAAAAATCTTCTGAAGATACAGTTTTGCATAATCGTCCATCGAGAAGGTAGTCTGCACGGGCAAATAGTGCTCAGACTTAATCATCCTATCCTTGATGACCCAAATTGAATTATATTGATTTTGAGACGAGGAAGATCGATAACGAAGTCCATATTGATCTCTTTGCACTTCCATTCGGGCAAATCAGTTTCTTGGTACAACTCTCTTGGCCTCAAGTGCTTAACCTTAACCTGTTGACACACCATGCACTTGGCCACAAAATCAACAACATATCTTTTTATTCCATTCCACCAATAGGTCTCCTTGAGATTATAATACCTCTTAGTCGAGCTATGATGAACAACATAGCGGGAATCATGCGCCTCAACCAAAATCCTTTATTACAAACCATCGAGATCAGAAACACAACCTCCCTTGGTACCATGAAGTACCATCATCATGATCTCAAACACCACTATTTTTTGCCTATTAAGGTCACTCTTGATCTTTGTTAAGATAGGATCAATCACTTACTTCTCTTTAATCTTCATACCAAGAGATGATCGAACCACTTCTTGCACTACCACACCACCATCCTTGGAGTCCAATAGGCAAACTCTAATATTAGCCAAGTGGTGAATATCCTTCACCAATTCCCATTTTTCTTCCTCCGTATGAGCCAAATTCTCAATGGATAACCTGCTAAGTGCTTCAGCAAACATAGTAGCCTTACCTGGATAACAGTGAAGACTCATGTCATAGTCCTTGAGAAGCTCGAGCTATCTTCTCTGCCTGAGATTCAGCTCTTTCTTGGTGAGCACTTACTATAGACTCTTACGATAAAAAAGGATATCCACATGAACACCATACAAATAATGCCACCATATTTTTAAAGCAACACAACCGTCAACAGCCCCAAATCATGAGTAGGATAATTTCTCGCATGCAATTTTAACTGCCTGGAAGCATAGGCAATCACCTTCCCATGATGTATCAACACATAACCAAGCCCTGTCCAAGATGCATCACAATACACCATGAACCCATCATTTCCTTTCGGCAAAGTCAGAATTGGAGCCGAAGTTAACTTTTCCATTAACTTCTCGAAGCTCCCTTAACAAGCATCCAACCAAGAAAACTTAACATTTGTCTTAGTTAACTTAGTCAAAGGAGCATCTATCATTGAAAAGCTTTGAACAAACCACCTATAATTCCTGGTCAAACCCAAGAAGCTCTGAATGTTGAATGGGTTCGTAGGTCTAGGCCACCTTTTCACCACAATAACCTTTTATGGATCCACTCAGTAGAAATAATATGACCCAGAAAAGTTACAGTGTTCAACCAAAACTTACACTTGGAGAATTTGGCATACAACAGTTGTTCCTTTAAGGTCTGCAAAACCACACAAAGGTCATTAGCATCATCCACCTTACTCTTTGAATAAACTAAAATGTCATCAATAAACATAATGATGAAAAACCTGATTCATCAATCCATAAATATCGTTAGAGCATTAGTCAACCCAAATGACATCAACAAAAACTCAAAATGCCCATACTGAGTACAAAAAGCCATCTTAGGGATATCCACCTCACTAATCTGTAGCTGATGGTACCCAGATCGAAGATCTATCTTAGAAAAGACCTTGGCACCTTGTAACTGGTCAAACAGATTATCTATCATTAGAAGATGATACTTGTTCTTGACTGTCACCTTGTTCAACTACCTATAGTCAATGCACATCCTTAGGGAACCATCCTTCTTGTGCACAAACAACACCGGTGTACCCCAGTGAGATACACTAGGATGAATAAATCCCTTATCCAGAAGATAAGTTATTCTTTGTGTTCCCACAACTCAGCCAGAGCCATTTTATATGGAGGAATAGAAATTAGACTAATGTCCAGAACTAGATCAATACCAAACTCTATTTCTCTATTCGAAGGAACACCAGGAAGATCATTCGGAAAGACATCTGAAAACTCATTAACCAGTGAAACTGACTGGAAATAAGGAACTTTCGAGTTGAAATCTTTAACTCTGACCAAATAATAAAGAAAACCTTTAGAGATTAACCTCCGAGCTCTAAGATAAGAAATAAATCTCCCCAAAGAGCTAAAGAACCACCCTTCCATTCTGTAACTGGCTCACTAGGGAACTTAAAGATAACCCTACGGGTCCGATAATCCAAAGATGCATAAGAAGAATGTAACCAATCCATCCCTAGAATGACATCAAAATCCACCATAACCAACACATACAGATCCACCAAGGTCTGCTTTCCACAAATAGAAACCACACACCCCCTATAGACTCTTTTAGAAATAAACGAGTCACTTACTAGGGTAGAAACAGAAACAGTATTCGAAATAACTTTTGAATCGAAACCAAAAAATACAGCCACATAAGGAGTCACATAGGAAAGAGTAGACCCTAAATCAAGTAAACAATATACACCACAAGAGAAAGGATGTAACATACCAATAACGACATTAGAGAATGCCTCAGATTCCTTTCGAGATGCCAAAGCATACAACCTGTTCCGACCAGCACTAGAACCAGGAGCAGTAACAGAAGTAGATGCAATACCACTAGGTGTAGGAGTAGAATATGAAGCCACAGGAATCTTATTCACCTCTATAACAACCTTATTAACCAGATAATTCCTGAGTCGATTGCCTGTCTAGCCATACTCAAAGCATTTGTCCCTTTCTTCATCGTAATAACTTTGATGAGGTCGACCACAGAACCGATAAGGAGGGTATAATGAAACTGACTGGCCTCTTCTTTCTTGAGATTGGGCACCCTGTGCTAAAAAATTATCACCACCATAATGACTCCTTTTACTCAACTGTAAGGAGCACTAGCAGAAGAGAAGGAACTAGAACTCCCCTACTTCTTTTTTTTCTATTTGCCACCATCTCGACCACTCTAAGACTGAGCACCTCCCTGGTCAGAAAACCTGCTCCTCTTACCCTGTCTATACCCAAACTCCATTTGCTTTCTCTTTTTATCCTCCACTTGCTGCATATGAGCAGTCAACCTATATATGTCCATATCTTTAATTAGCAAGGTAGTCCTGTTCTCTAAAATCGAATCTCGATTCAACTCAGAAGTGAATTTCCTCATTCTTGCTAGGATGTCAGCAACTAAATGAGGAGCGTACCTCAACAATTAGTTAAACCTCAAGGCATATTCCTTAATAGACATCCTCCCCTGCTTGAGGTTCATAAACTTCTACATCTTTGATTTACTCAACTCTTGGGAAAGTAACCAATCTAATAAGGCCTTAGAAAAAGTATCCTATAAGATTGATTCTTTCAAATCACCTTTATTCCTATCCCACTCTTCATACCACTAATATGCAACCTCTTTGAGCTGATAAGCTGAAAAGTTTGCCCCTTCCATATTGGTAGCCTACATCACCCAAAATATTTTTTCTATTTCATCCAAGAAGCTGTCACTACCCAAGGCTACCCTTAGTCACAACAATGGTGCTTATGATCACAAGTGACCACAAGCTAATCCATGAGCTGATACTTGATTCGAGCACTGAATAATATACAAATAATAAAGACATTTATGAAAAATAACTAAAAATACCATAAGGTTTTAAGTACTAAAATGTATAACTAAAGTCACAAGTTTGAGAAAAACATCTATGAAAATAGTGCAACATGACTAATGAAACTGATAAACTAACTGACTGTTTGAAATGCCTGAAAAGCCTCTAAGACTAACTGACTGGGGAGTTTATGGGACAAATCCCCAACTAACTCTGACAGTTCATATAACTAAAATGCTAACTTAACTAAATAAAGATAAACTCATCTTTAAAGTATAATGACTCACCACTGCTGCTGATACTGATGCTGGCTAACTGATCCTGTCTAGGCTCGGTCAGGAAATTAAGCATTCAAACCTATTATATAAGACATCATAGTGCAAGAAATGAGTATGCGATCAGTACTTTGAATGTACTGGTATATGGAATGAGGTTAAGCTGTAATGCATGGGTTAAATGAACATAAAATAATTACTGGCTAAATAACATGATATAACTGTATAAGAATACAAAAAAATTGAAATACTGCAATTGCAAGGCCAAGCATATAATGTTTCTGAAATAATTTGTAAGACTAAAATACTGAAATCTGATAACTGAGTAACTGATAATCTGTATGCCTTGGTTAAGTAATCTGAACTAAATTCTGCACTAAGTACCAAATTGAGACTGTGGGAGGATTATCTTACCGACATAGTCCATTCTAAGCTGATTGGGGTCCAACATGTGACCCTAGCTGGAAGGGTGTCAGTACCGTCCAATGGGTAACAATGGTTGTGTGGATCCACTAAGCTACTGCAGAACCAGGGTATCAAGCCTAAACTGATGGGTGATCCCTGTGTGGATTCAAGCCTAAACTGAGGCAACTCATTATAACCCAGGCCAGCTACATGGTTCTAGAATATAGGGACAACTACTAATGACTTTGCCTAATTAGTGGGGAAGCCGCCATCCTATATTTGCTCGATGCTAAATCCTACTCCCAACTGAAAGACACTAATTACTGAACTAAACTAAGCTTATCTGAGCCAACAACTGAGCAACGATACTAACTGAATGACAAGGATCATGGTTTATCTAAAACCATTCTAGATATTCTAAAAACTATGCAAATAGCTAAGTTTCGGGTATTTATAACCCCCAACACTGAATGAAAATAACAATAAAGGTATGTTAAAGCTTCAAAACCATAATGGGGAGATCATTATACAAAATCATTCTCTTTGGCATTTCTTCAAACACTTGGAATTCATAGACTTGAGCATGCAAATATTTAAAACACGTGCTACTACCAAAATTGCAATACTAAAATCATGGTTCAAGGATGCAACATGCAAAAATAACCATTCAAATGTATCACGGACGAATTCCAATAAAAAAACATGTTAAACATGATTTGAAATCAAAGTTCATAATAGATTTATGTAAATGATTCATAACAACATGTAAAATCATAATTTTAAACTTGAAAATGGATTCCTAAACTTCATGGTTGAAAGGGCCCTTCGATGCACATCACACATACCTTTAAGCTTTAGTCTTGAAAGATAATTGATTATTACTGAACATTTTTGGATTGGGAAACATAATTTCTTGGT
The DNA here is from genome assembly GCF_002878395.1 of Capsicum annuum. Lineage (NCBI taxonomy): Eukaryota > Viridiplantae > Streptophyta > Magnoliopsida > Solanales > Solanaceae > Capsicum > Capsicum annuum. Next base: position 137,551,536 of record NC_061122.1, on the reverse strand, counting down.
TTTTGTGAAGGGAAAATGCTTGAAATTGATGAACTTGGGGAAGGGTTAGGGTTTTGTTTTGAGAAAAATTGAGGAATTTGGGCATATAATGCCTTAACTGAAGGTTAATCCTGTGTTTTTATGGATTAAGGCAATGGGAAAAGATAAGACTACCCATCTGGAATTTAAATTCGTAACTAGAACACCATTTAGGAGGCTACCGTGAAGAGATGAACCCTTCATCGCTATACCCACCACGACATGATGCAATCATAGAGAGGTTCTGTAAATAAAATCCAAATGTGCGTCAATCCTCATCCGAAAAATCCATAATTTCCCCGAGACATGCTCTTTACACCCCTGATCATGAAATAACTTAAAAAATTACGTCTCAAGGTTGGGAAGGTCACTTTAAAAATCATTGAAGTCATGAGGACAAAAATAAAACTAAGTCTCCAACACATAGCTAGAATTTAAGGTCCTAAGACTCTTATGCATGCACTATGAGATGAAATGAACTAGGAAACATATGGGCTATTACAATATCTTCCCCTTGGGAACATTTATCCCGAATGAGACTGATTAAGCTGAGAATACTAAGGAACTAAGATAACATACTGAACATGTATAACTGGAAACATAATTACATTACTGAACTTATTAGTGAATACATACAATGTCATAAGTATGATTATATGACTGAAAATGAGACTAGAAAAGACATAGCCCAGGAAAAATTATTACCTTAAGCTGAGTTTAAGTCATCGGAGAAAAGGTGAGGGTACTTGGTTTGCATATCTTCTTCTGTTTCCCAATTGGCTCCCTCTACGGACTAATTCACTGAAGAACTTTAACCAAAGGAACTTTTTTGTTCCTTAGTGTATGAATCTGATGATCGATAATTTTAACTGGAATTTTTTCATAAGAAAGGCTATCCTGAACATCTGTACTTTCTAAAGGAACAACCACAGTTGGGTCACCAATACACTTCTTTAACAAGGACACATAGAACAATGGATGCACTGATGCTAAATCTATAGGCAACTTAAGCTCATAAGCTACCTTTCCATAATGAATCAAGATCCTATAAGAGCCAACAAATCAAGGACTAAGCTTCCCCTTCCTACAAAATCTCTTCACTCCCTTCATTGGAGAGATTTTCAAATAGACTAAATCTCCAACTGCAAATTCGAAATTTCTGCCACGCATATCTGCATAGGATTTCTGATGGCTTTGGGCTATCTTAAGCCTCTCCCTGATTAACTAAACTTTCTCTATTGCATTAAATACTGAGGCTGGACTAATCAACATGGTATCACTTGCCTCAAACCAACTAATAGGAGATCTATACCTCTTTGTATTTAGAGCCTAGAATAGAGTCATCTGAATACTGGAATAATAACTATTATTATAGGCAAACTCGATCAAAGACAGGTGATTATCCCAACCACTTTTGAAATCAATAGCACATGCCCTCAACATATCTTTTAGAGTTTGAATGGTTCTCTCTGCCTGACTATCTGTCTAGGAATGAAAAAAGTACTAAGATGAACTTGCGTACCTAGACCCTTTTTGAAAAGCTTTCCGAAAATGAAAGGTTAACTGAGTACCTCAATCTGAAATGATAGACAATAGGACTCCATACAACCTAGAAAACTCTCTAATATAGAGATTGGCATTATACTCTACTGAATAGAAAGTATTAACTGGCAAGAAATGAGCTGATTTGGTCATTCTATCGACAATAACCCATATCAAATCATGCTGATGATGCGTACGGGGAAATCGTGTCACAAAGTCCATGTTTACCTCTTCCCACTTCCAAGTGGGAATTCTGAACTCCTGCATTGTGCCACTAGGCCTTTGGTGCTCAACCTTAACTTGCTGACAATTAGGACACTTAGCTACAAACTCTGCAATATCTCTCTTTATAGCACTGTACTAATAGATTTCCCATAAATCACAGTACATCTTAGTGGCTCCTGGGTGAATAGAATAATTTGTACTATGATCTTTTTCCAAAATCCACTGTCTCAAACCATCAACACACGACACACACAACCTACCCTGACATCACAACACACCATGTCCACCTTGGGAGAAAACCTCCACTTTCTGATCTCTGAATGACTCCTTAAACTTAACTAAGCTGAAATCCCTATCTTGCTTTTCCTTCACTTCGGCAACTAAAGAAGATTCCAAATGGCTCTAAACCCTTAGACTACTCTCAACTGAATCCACCAATCACGCACCTAATCTAGCAAGCTGATGAACCTTCCTAACTAACTATTTCTTATCATCCCCTACATGAGCAATACTACCCATAGACAATCTACTAAGGGCATCTGCCACTACATTAGCCTTTCCCGGATGATACAAAATACTCATATCATAATCTTTTGACAACTCCAACCAAAGAGTCAAATCTTTCTTTGAAAACAAATACTACAAACTTTTCTGGTCTATGAACACATCAACATGTATCCCATAAAGATAATTCCTCTAAATTTTCAAGGCAAATACAACAACTTCTAATAAAAGATCATGAGTAGGGTAATTCTTTTCATAGGGTTTAAGCTATCTAGAGGCATAGGCTATGACCTTACCTATCTACATCAAAACACAACCCAAAAAAACTCTAGAAACATCACAATAAACAACAAACCCATCTAAACCATCGGGCAAAGTCAAAATTGGGGCTGAGGTAAGTCGAGTCTTCAACTTCTGAAAACTCTTCTCATAAGAATCTGACTACTAAAACTTAACTTTCTTTTGAGTCAATTGAGACATGGGTGATGCAATAGATGAGAGCACTTCATTAAACCATTTGTAATAGCTAGCCAAACCTAAGAAACTTCTGATATCATACAAAGAGATTGGTCTACTCTGTTTTCTCACTGCTTCGATCTTTTGAGGGTCAACTCTAATGCCATCACCAAAAATAATGTGGCTAAGAAAAGCTATCGATCTTAGCCAAAATTCTCACTTACTAAATTTGGCGAACAACTGATGGGCTCTAAGAGTTCGTAATATGATTTTGAGATGGTTTGCATAATCATTTTCATTATGGGAATAGACAAAAATATTATCAATGAAGACTATGACAAACATGTCCATGTACTGCTTCCATGAAGGCTGCTGGGGAATTCGTTAGTCCAAAAGAAATAACTAAGAATTTGAAGTGACTCTACCGAGTTCTAAAACCTATTTTTGGAATATCATATTCTTTGACTATGAGCTGATGATAGCCAGATCTGAGGTTATCTTAGAGAAATAATTGGCAACCTAAAGTTGGTCGAACAAGTCATCAATTCTGGGAAGTGGATACTTATTCTTGATTGTGACTTTGTTCAACTGATGGTAATCAATGTATATTTTCAAAGAACCATCATTTTTTGCACGAAAAAAACTGTACTGCCCCATGGGGAAATATTATGCCCGGTGTTTCCTTTATCTAAGAGATCTTTCAACTATTCTTTCAAATCTCTAAGCTCTACTGGAGCCATTCAGCATGGTGAAATAGAGATAGGTTGGGTATCTGGAAGGATGTCTATTCCAAAGACAATTTTCCTTTTGAGAGAAATGCCGGGAAGATCTTTAGGGAACACATATGGAAATTCCCTCACTACTGAAACTGACTCAAGGATGGGAGTATATGAACTAGAGTTTTTGACTCAAATAAGATGGTAAACACACCCCATGGATATCATTTTTCTTGCCTTAAGGTATGAAACAATTTGACCCCCAATTGCTGAAGTACTGTCCCTCAATTCAAAGACTGGTTCATTGGGAAACTGAAACTGAATAATTCTATTTCTGTAATCAACTATAGCGTAACATGAGTTGAGCCAATCCATGCTGATAATGACATCAAAATCAGTCATCTCTAACTCTACAAGGTCAACTGATGTGACTTTCTAGGATATTATGACTGAATAGCTCCTGTATACCTGCCTGGCTACAATAGAGACACCTACTGGGGTAGACATTGAGAAGGGTTCTGCTAAAGACTCAGGACTGACATTGAAATTAACAGCTATATAAGGGGGTTACAAAAAAAAGTAATGCTCTGAGGTATAACAAAGCATAAACATAGAGATGAAAGACCTGTAACGTACCAGTAATCACATCAGGAGAACTTTCCTTATTCTATCTGGAATAAAGTGCATAAAGCTTGTTCTGGCGAAGTCCACTGATGGCACTGAAAGTAGCGTCCTATTGAGTCTGGTGACCTGCTGGAGCTGATGACTGGTTGGACTAACCCTGTTGGTGCAAGATCCTTCCCTTCCGAGTAACTAATCGACACTCTTTAAACTTGTGGCCTGGTTTACTATATCCAAAACATACATCACTGCCAGCTCTACACATACCCTGATAATTTCTACCACATTTCTGGTAAAGAGGATTAGTGTAACCACTGTTCACATTAACCTAGGGCTTAGAGCCCGGCGCCCTATCCTGATTTTCATTCTTGAACTTTGGTAATGGAGCATTAGTTTAAGATAGAGCTGGGGCTGAAAACTTCTATCAGAACTGAGAACGGTTACCACCCTCTGACTTAGGCTAAGTAAAACTGAAGCTACCTGTTCTAGCTCTATTATTCTCTTTCTTTTTCTCTTTAAACTTTTGCTCCTCAATCTGTTAAGAATGGACCATAAAACTAGATATGTCTATCTCCTTAATCAACATCACAGTCCTACACTCCTCGACCATACTATCAGATATGTCAGACACGAACTTACTCATTCTAGATCGGTTATCAGACACCACATGATGAGCATACCTTGCCAGCTGAGTAAACTTAAGCGAATACTCTTTCACATTCATATTGCCCTGCTTCAAATTAATAAACTCCATCACCTTAGATTCTTTCAACTCTAAGGGAAAGAATCTATCTAAAAAGGTTATACCAAACTCCTCCCACTCTATAGGCCCATCCACTCCTCCATTCTCCTTTCAATACTTAAAACAGGTGTGAGCTATATCCTACAACTGGTAAGCAGCCAACTCTATACTCTCACTAGACATAACACCCATAATATCAGTCACCTTCTGAACTATCTCAAGGAACTCTTGAGGATCCTCATTAGACTTAGATCCCAAAAATTAAGGGGAATTCATATGGGTGAAGTCCCAAATCCTGGCTACGGCTGTATTAGCCACTGTATTGGCTAGAACAATGGCCTGCTAATTGTTCTGAGCTGCTAATGAGTGGGCTAAAGTAGTGAATGCAGTTTTGAACTCAGCATGAGAGACATGCTCATTCAGGGGATCTTCCTGAACAGGTGGAGGTGCGGGCTGATTTTTTATTCTTCTTCTGTTAGTCTTTATGAGAGGCATTTTCTGTAAATGGAAGGAAGAGTGAAATATAAAGAGAGTTCAAATAGAGGTCATTCTCATTCGCACGACATTAATGCTGAAAGAAGGGAAACTTTTCCTAAAACATCTTGTAGCCTCCTGTCCATAAGTGTGGGGTGCATGACATATATGCACAAGACTCTACTCAATGTAGATTTTAGACTTTCTAGGACACTTTAAAACTTGGCTCTGATACCAAGTTATGTCACGACCTGAGGCTACCCCCTAGTCGCGATAATGATGCTTACAGTTGCAAGTGAGCATAAGCTAATCCATGAGCTAGTAAATGCTATGAGCACTGAATAATATAATAATAATAATAATAAAGACGTTCGTGGAAAATAGCTAAAAATGCCATGAGGTTTTAAGTAATGAAAAGTATAACTAAAGTCACAAGTCTGAGAAAAACATCTGCAAAAATCATGCAACACGACTGATAAAACTAACAAACTAACTGACTGTCTAAAATGTCTGAAAAGCCTCTAAGACTAATTGGAGAGTTGATGGGACAAACTCCCAACTAACTTCAACTAACCATATAACTGAACTGCTAACTCAACTGAATAAAGATAAACTCGTCCTCGAAGTATGAGGACTCACTACTGTTGCTGATGCTACCTAACTGATCCTGTCTAGGCCTGATCATGAAATTGAGCATATGAACCTATGACATAAGACATCATAGTGCAAGAAATGAGTATGCGATTTGTACTTTGAATGTACTGGTATATGAGATGAGATTAGGCTGTAATACATGGACTAACTGAACATAAAGTAATGACTGGCTGAATAACATAAGATAATTTTATAAGCATGCATAAAAACTGAAATACTGCAAGTGCAAGGACAAACATATAATGTTTCTAAAATAATCTATAAGACTAAAATACTTAAATCTGATAACTGAGTAACTGATAATCTGTATGCCTTGGTCAAGCAATCTAAACTGAATTCTGTACTGAGTACTGAATTGAGACTATAGAAGGTATTATCTAACTGACATGCCCTATTCTAAGATGATTGGGGTCCAACCGGTGACCCCAGCTGGAAGGGTATTAGTACCATACCACGGGTACTAACAATGGCTGTGTGGATCCACTACGCTACTGAAGAACCAGGGTATCAATCCTAAAATAACAGGTGATCTCTGGGTGGAGTCAAGCCTAAACTGATGGGTGACTACGTATAACCCACACTGGCTACGTGGTTCTAGAATATAGGGACTGCTACTAATGACTTTGCCTAACTATCAAGGAAGCTGCCATCCTGTATTCTCTCGATGATAAATCCTACTCCTAACTTAAAGACACTGATTACTGAACTAAACTGAGCTTATCTAAGCCAACAATTGAGCAACAATACTAACTGAATGACAAGGCTCATGGTTTATCTAAAACCGTTCTGGATATACTACAAACTAGGTAAACAACTAAGTTTCGGGTATTCATAACCCCCAGCACTGAATGAAAATAACAATAAAGGCATGTAAAAGCTTCAAAACCATAATGGGGAAATCATTCTACAAGATCATTCACTTTGTCATTTCTTCAAACACTTGGAATTCATAGACTTGAGCATAAGAATAGTTAAAATATGTGCTACTAACATAATTGCAATACTAAAATCATAGTTCAAGGATGCAACATGCGAAAATCACCATTCAAATGTGTCACAGATGAATTCCAACAAAAACACATGGTAAACATGATTTGAAATCAAAGTTCATAATAGCTTCGTATAGATAATTCATAACAATATCTAAAATCATAACTTTAAACTTGAAAATGGATTCTTGGACTCCATGGTTGAAAAGGGCCCTTGGATGCACATCACACATACCTTTAAGATTTTTCTTAAAAGATAATTAACTATTACTGAACATTCTTGGATTAGGAAACATAATTTCTTGGTTTTCTTGAAGGAAAAATGCTTGAACTTGATGAACTTAGGGAAGGGTTAGGGTTTAGTTTTGAGAGAAATTAAGGAATTTAAGGCACCATGAGCTGAACTGAATTAGGAAAAGTATGGGGTATTATAGAAGCCCTGTGTATACTCCTCCACCTTCACTCCAAAAAAAGTAGAAGGACCCATCTTCATTAATTAGCCAACCCTTGTGGTATTAATAGACAAAGTACTAGTCGCACCCCACTCAGCCTGAGCCGCGACCATCTGAGCAATAATATGAATAAACTAACAGAATTTTGCATTAGTCACCTCACCTTCAGAAGGACTAGTAGAAATCAATGGAACTCTAGAACTATCAGGGATAGGATCATGTGATCGAAGATGAACTCCAGAAGTAGGATGTAACCCTTCAGTATTACCCCCAGATGGGATAGAAGAATTTTCTTATGTTCTAGATCTACGAGGCATGATCTGAAAGATGAACAAATAAGGATTAGAGAATATTCCAGGAATGAGACTCCAAGTTTGAAAATAGAATACCAAGAAAGTGAATCATTCCAAAATTCCTTGTAGTCTCTCCCTTGTGAGTGTAGCGGGCTACACACCCCTAAAAGAGACTCTACTCGATAAGGCTTGGTGGACTCATAATTGATCATGAACATAAGCTATGAGATCAACTTGACGTGATCGGATCAAGGGCATGGTCTTAATGGGCATTCCAAGTTCGAGTGGGATCATATATCGCCCCCGTTACCCAACCCAATCTCCAGCTGCCTGCCTTGAGTTGGTTTAATTCTGAGCGTGTAGCAAGATAGTGCAACAACTCACATGAAGAATCTTGGTTAAGATCACAACCGTGATCGACCCAATCGAGTCCAACCATCCCGTACTAATAATCCAACCATACCAAACTATACCAAAACAAGGGCCATAAACTAGGCCATAACCAAAGATGTTCCGAAACATAATATAATTTATCCCAAAATAAAATATAATGGAATAGTGAGAAATTATGTTCGATGATGTTAGCCTCATATCTTATTCTAATGCCAAGGATGACACCAATACCGATCCCGTCCATTCCAACCCATAGAAATTCCACAAAGCCTCTAACCAAAAGAGTAATAAAATACTATTGGGATATGCCCCCAACCATAGCCAAAACCAATGTCCAGAAATAAATCAAAATGTCTAAAAGTGTCCATAAGATGAAATAGAGCATTACAAAAGAATGGAAGCTCACCACTTTAGTCCAAGTGTTATCCCCGAGTTAATCACTATGTAGGAGGAGTAGAATAACTGATTCCTGCATAGCATGGGTATACAGCCGCCGTAGATGAGTTAGTAGGTGAATGCTAGCATGATCTAAGGATAAGGATAAATAGTGTCATTTATAAAACCAAGTAAAACCATCCATATGCACACAATCATACATATATATAACCATGGCAGGAAAAAGGACCGGGTTTAGCATGCCATTAAAACCTTCACCTGGGTTGTGTAGCTTTGCCGTCCTAAACCACCTATATGCTATATGGGTTAAGCTCTCCCTACTGAAAGGCCCCCAGTGTATGTAGCCGCAAGACCAGGGAAGAAAACCTTGCGATGACTAGTACATCCCCCAAAATATAGGGTGACATCATACACACGGTCACCAAGACCAAACTCATATTGGCAAATATGAGTTTTCAGTTTTGGTCCCCTAGGACCTCCACTTTCCATGGCTTTGCTACACATCCCACCATTATTGACCTATTAAAACCAATTTCCAAATAACCAAACCATTATCCATTTATTAACCAAGGCTATTAATATTGGTATCATCATACCAATCCTTACTTTCAAGTATTATCCATAGACAACCATATAGATGTTTAAGGGGACTTACAAGTGCCCTTTAATTTACCATATTAAACCATTTAGGGGATTCTATGTACCCCACAAGCATAACTATTTAGCCATGTACCTTTCCAAACCATTTAAACCATGCATAATTCCTTTACTAAGTTTTAAAACAAGCAAGAGTTTCATTAAACAATGCAATGAACATATCTTTATAATCATTTTCTTAAACACACTGGGGTCATAATATGACCAAAACCAATTCTAATTATCATTAAAACATTCCCATAAAATCCAGTTATCCAAAACCACAATTAATGCACATAAAAGCATAATTAAAACCATGGGAAACCATAATCAACCATTTTATATCAAAACCCCCAAATCATATTTGAAAACCTAAATCATACAATTAATAAAATCATGAAAACATTTATAAAAACCATGCCTTTAGATAAAATTGACAATGAGGGAAGAAAATATGCCTTAAACTAATATGATGGAAAGAAATCACCAAGACAAGCCCCAAATCAATCCTCTAGTTGAAACCCTAGTTTCCCTTGCCCAAAAGCTTTTGAGAGAATTTTAGAGTGTTTATAAGAGTTTCTAAGTGTTAATGAATGGAATACTACGGTAAATAACCTGCTAATTTTGTTAGAACTTGTGGGTCCTTATTAGGATAAGTGGGAAAATATCCAGAATACCCCCACTTAAGTTGCACCAAAATCCCATCGCAGAGATATGACTGACCTACACAAGTCGTACCCTCTGATACGAGTGGTACCCTCCACTTTTATCCTAGCCTCACCCTTTGGATCAAACACTGTCCAGCATATAACTTATCCAACCAAGTCATATCCAAAGCATACGATCTATACCTTTTATCCGTACCCATGGCAGATTTAAACGTAAGAAAGATTTAGACACTGTCCACTATACGAGTCCATGGTTTGACTTGTACCTTGGCTTATGGATCATGGTGAACCACTTATACTCAGATCCAACCTAAGTAACCAAGTCTAAGATTAAGTCAAGGAACCAAATGATCCATAACCACCAATACAACTTGTACCCCTAAGTTGTACCAATTCCAGTAACCAAAATTCATCCCATCAACCTACATTGGTCAGCATACAATTGGACCATACCATCCATACCTTAACATACGACTCGTACCCTTGAGTCGTGTTGGGTCCAGAGACCAGAATTCCAGAAAATTTTCTATGGTCCAGAAACCAAGGTATTTTAGGTTTGATCCTTGCACCAAATGAACTACATTTAGTAATTAAGTGGAGAAGGTAAATGGAGTAGCCCTTATCCTCAAGCTTCTCATTAAGGTCGTGAATGATCAAAATAATTAGCTCTAGATGAATTTCTTAATCATTAAAACACATTCTCATTGAATATGCAAAAATATAAGAGAATTATTTACCAGGTATGCTGGTTTAAGCTATGTATTGTCATGACCCATGTTATAACTATTTTTAGGCATATTTTCTACACATTATAGAAGTAACAACAAAGATATTTACAAGATTCTTGGCTGGATTGAAGGGTGATCATTACCATTGATAACCTGCATATTGATAACCACAAAGCCATGAGTTTAAATTAAATATTAACCACCAACAAATATTTATTGGCAAATTGACGAATACATAGGAAATTGATAAGAAGCCGATGAAGAGAGATAAGTCAAACACCCCAAAGAATAATATCCAATCTTTATAGAAAGAGGAAAAGAAACTGAAAATACTGAAGATGTGGTTTTTAGTCAAAATCCTTGTAGAAGAAACATGATACCGTAAGCACTAAAGGGAAATTATAATAATTCTTCCCAAAATAAAAGCTAATCAATCAGGGGATAATAATTTCAAAATGCTACAAGAAAAGTAGCATATATGCAATGCCGTTTTAATAAATTAGTGGATTAATCAGTAAAGTTCATTCAAGTACTTAAGGCAACATTTTAAAAATGACATTACCTTCCCAAGGCATCATAAGTTGCTGCAAGATTGCTATAGACACCAAGGATATTTTAATAACAAGGACCACACTCCTATTCCAGAATCTATCTTGCTTTCTCAAATAATTAAACAACTTCATCTATTTTGAAAAACTGAACAGAAGACAATCCCATTTGATTTAAAACAACCCCCAAAAAGACTGACTTCTTCTTACCGCCAGCCCTGACTTTTGGTATAACATTTTCAAAGCAAGGTAATTGGAGATAAATATGTCACTTTTTGTCTCTGTTTTTATTCATAGGTAGGTGTCTCTTGTTTGAATGTAATTTTTTTTTGCAAAGGTAACATAATATTATTTTGTTTTTTTGAAACATGAAAAATATTAAGATGGGGTTGCTGTCGGTGAAAATAACTTAAAGAAACTCTTCCTGCATTGAAAATTAGAAAAACCCACAACATCATACACAAAAACCTTAAAGTTATTAACTTCTATCTAGAGTGAAATGGAGTAGCTTCATAGAACTATTTGAATCTTAAGAAATATATCCAACGCAAAGCATTCTATTTCTTTTCCATTCAATCTTAGCAAAATAGTAAAAGAAATGATATGTTTTAGAGCATAAAAAGATCACAAATGCTAAACCAACGTGTGGGAATACTATATCAATGGCCATTTTTGAAGAACCAACGGAAGTAGAAAGGAAAATAGACTAAACACTTCAAAGAAAATTTATTTATCCATAGCTTACAATTATAATACCTCACAAAACAAATACCATAGCCTTCAGTATTACTTTGTGTTTATGCATTGTTTCAACAGCCAAGTAATTTAATTTTCTTTGTCTCACTGCTTCTTTGTGTCAAAGCTTATACATTCACATAGCTATTTCTTATTCATCCCAATAGTTAGATACATACAGTCACTAATTTGATAGGAACCCCTTGGAAGGAATAAAGAAGGAAAACAATACTGAGATTGGGGCCTATAGTATATGAAACAGTGTTTGGGATGGAAAATTTTGATGTGATGCTAAATCATTGGATAATATCAAACTCAACCTCTAAAAATTTTCTCATAAAGCGAGAATTTTTCAAGAATATAAATCCAAACTCCCTTTTCATACATAATCTTGTAAAAGAGAAACTTCTGTAAAATTAATTTGAAGAGGTACAAACCTACATTTTCAATATCCAAAAGTAGTTCAAGATCCACAAATTAGCATTGTAGGTCAAAACAATTAAAAAATTCAATCAGTACAATGAGGCTAGAAGAAAAATTTCTATAATGATTGGTTTAAAAGAGAAAGTAGATATTATTAAATATAATAATAACAATATGTCATGATATTATATTAAAAACGACAAAAAAAATGGAAAGAGGAAAAGAATCAGGGAATAAATAAACTTTATTAAGCTTCATACCATCACCAATCAAAGATCGAAAATCTACAACTATGGAAGAATGAAATTGACGAACATACAGAATTGACATATGGTTCGACGGGTAAAAAAAGGGAAAACTAATGAGTAGATGCTATTGTGACAGACATGTATGTAGCAGTCCAAAATATATTTTGATTTAATTTTACAATACAAGTTAAAATAATTTCAAAACAGATGGTGACAAGCTGAGAAAGAGAAATAGTGAAGCATAAAATTAACAAAACCCAAAAAGTTTTTTCTTTACATATAACTAAGTTTACCTTTTTCATTGAAAATGAATCAAAAATCAAATCTTTACATGACTTTTGAAGATGAAGATGGAAAAAAAATTCTTTCATGAATTATCTTTGGAGTGCATGATCGGAGTCCAAAAATATGAAATAACCATATTAAAATTTAAGGTGGAGGGACCAAAAATACGAAATAATTAAAACAAAATTAAAGGTGCAGAGATTCAAATCTGAAGGAAAATATAAATCAAAATTGTACAAGATAAAAAAGCATGAAATTTCTATGTAAGAAGAGATATTGCAACTTTTTTCCTAATTTGGAAAAAAATGGGAGAAGAAGAGGGAAATACCATTAATTTGTCAATGACATAGCTAAAGTTGGTAATAATTGTTTGATTTTTCATGATGAAGTCTCCACGATGTAACTGAAGCTAGACGTTCGAATATTTCAGATTCAAAAAAGGTCGAAGATAATCTATTGTGTTTTCATTTTTATAGATAAAAATATACCATGGCATAGCTAAAGTTGGTAATAATTGTTCGATTTTTCATGATGAAGTCTGCACGGCATAGCTAAAGTTGAGACGTTCAAATATTTCAGATTCAAAAAAGATCGAAGATAATCTATTGTGTTTTCATGTTTATAGATAAAAATATACAATGGAGAAGCAGAAGAGAGATGAATATTGAGATAATACTTAACCAAAAATTGCTACACCAAGAGTCCTTGAATATCTTCTGGAGAAAAGAAATATATCTGAAGAGTAAAGATTGAATCAGGGGTAGTGATTGAGATGATTGAGATTTCTGGAACTATTTTACCAAATGACAAAATGACAATTTTGTCCTTGATCATTCCACACTCATCTTTTTATATAGTATAAATATCCAATTTTTTTTTTTTTAAAAAAGGAGAAATGAAAATGAGAAATTCTGCATTGCCTTTCTTTTTAATGTTTGTTCCCTTATGAGGGAATCTCCAACTGATTACACTTTTTTTTAATACCAAAATGGTTAAACATCAGATCGGTGAAAATTAACTCCAGTCCATTAAACTTATTTTTGCACCAAAAACAACTATTCTTTTTATATTTTTCTCTCTCCTCTATATTATGTTATTTCCCTATTATTTAGAATTTATTTTTTATTTAAGAGAAAATGGTCTATTATCCCCCAACCTTTATTCGAAATTTCAACTACACACTCAACCTTTATGAAAGTCCCATTACCCCTCTAAATATTTTTTTTATTGTATTTAGTACCTGTCCAATTGTTGAGCAGTCATGGGAGGTGAGAACACCCCCAATAGGCGCATCAAATGAGGCTTCAACACTTAAAAATCAATATTTTTAAGTGCCACGTTTATAATACATGTTATTTTTTTTAATTATTAAATAATATTGTCTTCTCCAACTAACAAAAGACCAACAGTAAATATTTCGAACATTTTCCAAAGGATAATAGCTCTACATACTACAAAACAAATTCACTGATTCTAATTCTCTTCTTTTTCTCCCCAAAACAGAAAAGAATGGTAGCTAATCTTTTTCTCATCTCCAGTATCTTCTTGTTCTTGTCTCTCTCTTACTCACAAAGTCACACATTGTAACCATAATCTACAGTTCTTTTGATGCAAAAAGGGAATATAAATGAATGTGTGATTAAACTTCAAAATCTTTCATATTAAACAGACAATGATATGATTCTAGACAATCTTTACGTCTACTAATGCATTGCATTTTGCCATTTTAGCTAAGGTACATTAAAAATTCTAATGGTGCATGTTTAAATGAATTCAAAACACCGTTAATTTCACCTTGAATCGAACATCACAATGAACGAACCTGGTTCTTATCTACACCTATTTCTATTTTTAATAACCTACGATTAAATCCACGAAATCGAGAACAATCCGTACCGAATTTCACACGTGAACATATCTATTTCATTTGATGGATTTCGATGGAACTGGTGGATTTATGGAGAGATGGGTTTGTTTCAGGCATTTTTGTTGTTATTTTGTGTTTGCGGTCGTTTTCTGATGGGATTTGATTGAAAAAATGAGAAAAAGAAGTTGGTGGTGATTTGAATTTAAAAGACGAAGTTATTTCGATGAAATTTTTATCGGATTTATTCTGGCAAAAACGAATCTGCTTCCTACTGTTTTCTCCCTAATAGAACTCCCCTATCTATTTTTCCCTCTTTCTCACTTTTTTTCTTTCACTGTTTCCCCCTCTCTCGCGTATGGTTGTGTAGTAGCCTGTGTATTGTGTGCATTTTTTTGTGTGTAGTGTTGTAGATGGTGAGTATGGGTATAGAGAGTTGAGAGATGTGAGTGTATCTGTGTGTTAATCCATGGATACACCCATTGAGAGATATGAATGAATAATTTATCAATTTTTATTTTAATGAATGAATATATAACACATATATAGCACTAAAAAAGTAAGAGTTAGCCTTGGAGCTTGTATACACGCATGGCTTCTTATTTGGTTTATATTGACAGGTCAGCAATTGGGGGGTTACTAAATACAGTAAAAAAATATTTAGGGGTAATGGGACTCCCGTGAAGGTTGAGTGTATAGTTGAAATTTCGATTAAAAGTTTGAAGAGGGGGAGAGGGTAATAGACCATTTTCTCAAAAAAATATTTTTTATTTTTTCACATAATCATCTCATATAATTCATATTTTTTTCTTATATAACCATTTAATATAAAATTATTTTATATCCTAAATTTTTAAATAATATAAATTGTAAGTAAATATTGCACATTATACGTATTATACGTACTAATGGATAATCCAAATAAAAGTGAAATCATTAATATAATATAATTAATTAAATAATATATTTTGTATTTGCACTTTTTATTTTTGTGATAATTATATTTTTGTACTATTATAACTTAAAATAAATTAAATTAATAATATAAAGATACTACAAAAATAAAAATTAGGTATATTAGGACCAAAATTAAAAACATCAAAATTCGTAATATGTTAATTAAAAGTGGTATATAATAAATAAAATAATAAAATACTGAGGAATAATATTGATGTTGATGAGCAATGTCACATCAAATTTGATATATTGTAGTATATTTGCATACTAAAATGATGTTGGATTGGAGCACCAAAACAATAAACATTACACCAAAATAATATTTGGTTTTGGGTTGGAGATGGTCCGTAAGTACTATAATCTTGCTTCCGTGTTTTTTAAAAACTAGCTTAAGTGTACCTTCGTTGCACGTGTATTTACTGTTAAAGAGGAAAATTACATGTATACTAAGCAACACCTTATTTCTATGTAGGATATAATTTGTAGACTTATTGTATAATATGTGCATACACTATTCTCTCTAGCTCATTCAAGTGTCGTCTTCATAGAACCACCACTACATCTCACAAATCTTTTATATTTTATATATCGTAAAGTCTTTTAGTGAAGGACACACAGACATTACAAAAATTATCCAAAAAGAAACTGCAACAACAAAACAAATAAATAGAAGTGATTTTATTATCAAGATTGTGAGTACACAATTTTGTATATTTTCTTGATTCTTCTTTTTCTAAAACTTTCCAACGATTCAAGTGTCGCTAGAAGCATATTTTTTGAATTTAGGATGATTTATTATGTAAAATGCTACCCCCTATGAATTGAACAATAAATTAATAATATAAAGTGAATTTGGGTAGAGCTATAAAATGGTCTCTGGTCACCTTATTTTCTTTCTCAGTATACTCTTATTCATCTCTTTTGAATTTTAAAAAAAGCATAACGTTGTTCATGAAAATTACATCAATCGGTAAGTTTGAGTTCTTAATGTATCCTTGTAATATGGTTGAACTCAAATTATGATCTTGTTGTTAGGAATGAAACAATTGGATGTTGAGAGAAAGCTAAGAAAGAAGGCTTGAAAATGATAACAAAGAGAAATTATAAAGACTCATAATATATTAAATTAAGTTGATCAATGGACCTACATATTCTTATATTAAAAAAAATCATTTATTTTGATGATTTGAGGAGATAATGGAAAAGTTGAAGATATTTCTCTTTGCGATTTAAGATATAAATTTTTAAAGAGGGCGAAAAAATCTTACATTTTTCAGCTACTGCTATAGTGCTGCTTCAAAATATTCAGAATTGTCATATCTTCATATACATGCTAAAGGTGACAAGTCGCATAAGTAGAAACACATAATAAGAAATTAAGTGTGTTGCTGAATAAAAATAAAAAATGAATGTATTTTTACAGAGAAAAAATTTACATATTTGATTACTTTGCATATATAGATGTATATACTTTGTCTTTGTGCTCTGAATATAATAATAGAGAGACTATATCATTAAGAGTCTTTTTATCACACCTGAACCTTAAGGAAAGTCGGGTAACAAGCCTATACATGCACATCTAAAGTAACATGAAATTGCCATTTTAAAAGTAGGACTATACAATTATTGAGTGCGTATCTTTCAACTTTTAAGTAGTTCCGTTAGAAAAATAAATTTTGAGTCCTTTCAGTTTCTAATTTTTCCTATTAGAAAGGATCAAATTAGTATCCATTGAGATAACTAATATTGAAAAGGAGACTTGGAATAATGCTGCGTACAATAAATTTGTGGTCCGACAAAAGTGTAAGTAACCTTATAATGAGATGTGTCTTTAACTATTCATCATAATTGAAATGTTTTCTCTGATATATATGTGACTCTTAGCAGCACCCTTATGTAGGATTCAATCTGGGTACCAACTATTTGTTCTGTCCTTCAATATGGAAATCACTTACTCCAACAATAAAAGGTATGATGCTAACAATACGATTAAACCTAATCTTTTAAAAAAAATTATCCAAAGTTTGATTGAATATTCATCTACGATATAGACTTGAAAATAATGAAACTAGTCTATACTGCACTTTCAAAGTTCATCGAAAAAAGTAATTATGCATAATTTTTTTAGCCATGTAAAAATAGTATAATTTTTTGTTGAAGGAGGTTTGGATAAACCCTTGGAGTAAAGATAGCTCCTCCACTGACTGTACTTTCTTAAACAACTTGCATAATTAAAATAAGCAAGAAAAATTAAAATTAAGGGAGCATTAAAAGATCATCTTTATTAAAAGAAGGCAAAATTAGAATTACTGACAAAGGAATTTTCTCACAGTAGTAATAATTCAATACGACTGGATGGTTCACTTGATCAGTAACACATTGATATGGCAAAATTAGACAACTATATATTTTGTTACCAAGTGCATTTAGTAAATAATTTTTCACTGTAACAAAATCCCTACTTGTGGATAAGAGTGACAATTACTACCTCTAGAAGAGATCATGTTCTGGGCAAGAATTTTCAACATGAAGAAATTTAGAGTAATTAAGTCATCAAGTCTTGAAGGGCTAGAGTTTTCACACACGTACAAAATTTAAACCATTACCTAGGTTTGCCATTTGATTAAGGCTTTCCAAGATCCCTGAACCCGGTTCGGACAAAATCATAGTCAAGAGTCAAGACAATCTTGGTTAGACAGGCTCTTACGAGTTTTCTTAATTATTTTTTAGCAAATATCAACAATCCTTAATAATGTTCATAAAAGAGTAATATTCGTATGTCCTCATTTTTGTTAAGTTTGATCGCACGTATGCAACCTATATTTGCTTTATTACATTTGATAATCATCCTTGTTTTAATAAAGACACAACTGGTCGTTTTGGCCTAAATTCATTCTATTGATATATTTTATTAAATAGAAGTATTCTTTACTTTCCCTTCCACCTGAGCTAACGACCTTAATTTCATGCTCAACTAAAATTCCCTCTCTCTCTCTCTCTCTCTCTCTCTCTATATATATATATATATATATATATATATATATATATATATATATAAAACCACATTTTAACACGAATTATATTCAAACAAAAATAACCCTACTTTAAGTACAGAAGAACTTTAAAAAAGGTTTGAACCTTATGATGTGTTCTTTGATTTTGAACTTAAAAATGTATGAACCTGGGGCAGATCGCCAGCCTATAGCCATGCTGAAACTCTTCAGCGAAAAACTATACTCTCTTTATACATGATTACAATTATTTTTATGCATATATAGTAGATATTAAACCTCCTTCGATTAGTTCGTATGTTTACTTCTTTCAATTTTGAACCTCCGTAGTAAAAATTATGGCTCCGCTCCACTTTTTGAACCCCATAAATCTTTTCTTGATTTTGGAACTCTAACAAATTTTTGAACCCTGATACATTCCTTAGTTTTGGACTTGTAAACAGTGAGATATTTAAGACATGATATCCACAAAGACAATTAACCAAAAAAGAAAAAAAAAGATATCCACAATGGCTAAAGTTTAAATGACAAAGAGCCGCGACTCACAACAACATGGCCAAAGACACCAACTGCAACTCAACAAAGCACAGCCCGATCAACTCCACAATAAAACTTTTATTTTAAAGGCGAGACCTATTAGCATCTTATCCAAATGATATCAACAATTGCCTTCGAACTAACTAAATTCGTTGAATTAACTCTTCAACGCGTCGACCCAAACAATAGTGATAATACTTTATCACGATTCATTAATAAATAATCAAACAATTTGAATTGAATGAACAAAATATTATAGGAAAGCAAAGTATAACATTAAAAGGGAAAAGAAACCATCAATACTGATTAGGTTTTCGAAGCACATTTATTCCGTATATTTTAGGATCTTTAATTTCTTTCCATAGATTTAGGAGTCATAAATAAGAAAATAGCAAAAACACCCAACAAAATATTACCATAAATTTAGGAATTCATATATAAGTAGAAAACCTTTTCTATTTAATTTTTTTTATCATTTATATAGTTATTATTTAATATTATAAATTGATGAAAAAGGCTGAAAAGACGATTTTATCTATTGAGGAGTCTTTTAATGAAGGACAAAAAATTTAATTCACTTTTCTAAGGGTCTTCACACTTTTAATATATCATAGATGTACAAAAGGAAGCCTTTAAGTATAAATCGAGACAAATTAGGACAGAGAGTACTTAGTATCCGTTTGGCCATGCAATTTTTTTAACCTTTTTACAAAAAATAATTTCACTTAAAGAAGTTTTACTTGTTTTCACTCATACTTCTCTCACAAAATTTCAAAAACGACTTTAATTTATATTCATGGCCAAACACAACTCCAACTCCAACTTCAACTTCAACTCCAACTTCAAAAAATTATGATTTTCATGGCCAAATGGGCCTTAAAAAATTGCATGTCAAATAAAACTTTAACATTAAATCAATTTAATTTTAAATTAGGATTTCATATTTTATATTCTAAAGGGAGTCTTAATCTTGCGTTTGATATGACGTTTGATATGTGATATGGAGACATGATTACAAAGAATGTTAGCCAAGTAATTAATTTGAGATCATTTGAAAGAACATGGAAAAAACACAATATAGAATATTGAATCATAATTTGAATTTTATTATATTCAAATATATGTTGGGTTCGAAATCGAGAGGGCTCATGTGGAAGCTCATATAGTTGTAAATCATGTCGGTAATAAATCAGATGATAAAGAAAAATATTCTAAAGACATATTATTGATATAATTTGGCAATTGGCCTACATTTTAAAAACTAATAAAAAACATAAAAATTTATTTGATATAAAATCTCCCTATAAACAAGATTTTATTCTAAATGACTACATTTTGTGGATGCTATTGTGTTATGGTATGAGAAGAGGAATTTTCTATTTATAGAAGTCCAAAACCTTTCCTCCAAAAAAGGTGTTAGCCAAATATGGAAAGGTTTTATATTTTTATTTTAGGAAAAGTAAAAGTAATTGTGATACTACTTTTATTTTCCTTCAATAGAAAATAAATACTCAAATTTAATAAGAAAATCAAGACAAAAATTCTAATAGATCTTTCTTTTTTTGCTTGATATTATCGATATAATTTGATCCACTTTCTTCACGTGCATGATCTTCATTTTTTATATAATGTAACGCCCCGAAAAATGGGTCCCGGAGCGTCACACGGTGCTTGAGGCTAAGAGTAGCCCCAAGCTAACCCTTTGAGCCATTTTCATTCAGTTCAACACAAATCAATGGGGTTTCCATAAATAACCCCCAAATATTAACAGAGTAATCATCATCAAAGAATAAAAGAATTTCAGAAAGATAAAAAAATACGACTTATTAGTCAACTCCCAACATCTATACTAGTCTGACAAGCCTCTAAGAAAATCAATAAAACCAGCGAGCCATTGAGACATGCCCTAATTGACTTATACTCTATTATCAAATGTAAACAATTCCGTGAAGCCAACATCAGACATCACGTCCTCGGAACATGAGTACTCACCACAACAGAGGATGTAGAACAGCGTGCCCAAAGAATCACTGTCGAACCTGGAACTGAGCACCTGAACCTACATTCCGAGAAAATGCAGCCCACATCCGAAGATGTGGGTCAGTACCATGGAAAGGAACCGAGTATATGTGGGTGTATGCAGTTGTATAAACATCATCATCATAAATATTTATAAGAAATATGCAGGATGTATGAAAGATTCACATATCACGAAGAAAATCATCATAATCATGAGAGGATGAAATAAGTACAATAATACATGTGAGTCATCATATTATTTATCAATCACTTTCAGTTCATCAAGAATATCAATTCTCATAATGTAAATATCATTTAAATCTTTCGAAAGAATAACTTTCACAATTCCACTTTCAAATCACTTCACCATTCACCATAGACACAAGAAAATACAGACACACTAGGAGATCCTATAACCGAGATAAACTATGTGAGCTGCATGGAGTCCAACATACAACCCAAGTTGGGGAGAGCCGTCCTATGCTTGCCATCGGAGTAGGACTATCAATATCAAATCCACACAAACTAGTGATCACTATATAAATCAGCCTCAGGCTCACTCCTACGGGGGCACGTAGTTCTAGGGAAGTAAGGTCGCTTTATACCTCCCACTCAGTGCTAAAGATTTCTCTCGGACTTAGCTCAGATCATTTCAAAGACAATCCACAACAAAACAATTTCAGTAATATATAAATATACATCGGGAGCCATCATGCTTCCCATCTATCAAAATCAACTACGTTGTGGATTTCTTTCACACTCGAGTTCAAAATAACTCCATTAAGATCAAAAGGTCAAATCATTCAAAATTTCTCAAATATTCAACATCAACGTGCTTATAACACATACTTTCTTAAAAAAAATAAATTTCCAATGGGGATTCACGACCCAAATATCAAAATCATGATAAATATCGTTCAAGATTCATGCTTTATATCTCCACACATGTAAATTCATCTTTCAAAATCATAAACATCAAGATTTCATAATAATCATCATAAGATATAGGTTCATGCTTCAAATTCGTAAAAATCAAATAAAAATCATGCCTTTGTAAAGAAAATTACTTTTGGGCACAAGAATGAAAGAGAGTTCTTGTTGAAAAACCCCACATACCTTGAATGATGAACTTTAGATCGATACTCGTTTTTGAGATGCTAATCGTGCCTTTGAATAATGGTTCTTGGAGTTCTTGAACTAGAAACTTGGAATCTTGAATAAATTTGCAGAATTAATGGTGAACTTTGGAGGTTCTTAAAGTTGGATGTAGGAGCTTAGGGTTATCTTTTTGAGGGAATTTGATGAAATATAACATATAATACTTCTAATAGGCTTTAATATAGAGTTTGGATGGATTTTGGGTGAGGGAGAATGACCAAAACGCCCCTAAAAATTAAATAATTCTCGAATCTGTCCTTTGGTGGACTGTTTTTATAGTCTGAAGTAGATCAACCATAACATTTTACTTCGATATCCAAATTGGATGAAACCAATTTAATTAGAAAGAGGACTCTCATATATTTTCGTTGCTATATAATATCTCACCCAGATCATTGTGTATGAGGAGTTATGATCGTTTGAAGTTGACCCAAAAATTCACTTTTGATAGGCTGAAGTAGATCGACCATAACTTTTTGCTCTGATAAACAAATTGGATGAAACCAATTTCATTGGAAAGAGGACTCGCAGAGCTTTCCGTTGATATATAGTAGATCACCCATATCATTATGTACATTGAGTTATGATCTTTTAAAGTTGGAGCAAAAATACGCCAGGCCTCAGTACTTTTTCTTGCACATTTTACTGTTCACTATTATTCACGGTTCGATCGGAATGTTCATAACTCGTCGCTCGGGTGTCTGTTTTGGATGATCCATATATCGTTGGAAAGCTTATTCGATACTATACGTAATGTTGGGTCATAATCTAAGACAGTCTGCACGAAAAATTTATAATTCACTCTAGAAGATAGAACCCAATACGTTTACGCACAAAATCTCAACAAAAAATTTCCCAGGGTATTACATCATCCCCCCCTTGGAAACATTCGTCCTTGAATGACGATAGACATGACAAGATTAGATAAGGAATAGAGCATATATCTGGAACCATTTGTTAGACTCATCACCACATCGTTTCTCACTCCGAATGCAACATAGAATGTATAAATTCAAGAAACTACAGCTGAACACATAATAAATGACAGCTGAACTGCTGCAACTTTCATCAAAAGTGCATGATTTAGGAAAGAACGGTACCTTCGGCTTGATCGGAGTTCGCGGAAAATAGGTGTGGGTACTTGGATCGCATATCTGCCTCAGCTTCCCAAGTTGCACCCTCAACAGATTGGTTTCGCCACAACACCTTGACCAAGGGAACTTCTTTTTTCCTTAGTCTTCGGACACTGAAATCAAGAATCTCAATAGGAATCTCATCAAAAGAAAGATTTTCTTGAATGTCAGCACTCACAGAGGAATTCACTACCACAACATCGCTAATATGCTTTCTAAGCATGGAGACATGGAATATTGGATGAACAGAGGACAACTCGGAAGGCAACTCGACCTCATAAGCTACCTTACCAACACGACTAAGAATTTTGTAAGGACCAACATAACGGGGACTAAGCTTTCCCTTCTTTCTGAATCTCTTCACCCCCCTCCTCATGGGTGAAATTTTCAGATACACTAGGTCACCAACTTCAAACTCAAGGTCTCTCCTTCTAACATCCGCATATGACTTTTGACGACTCTGCACAATTTTCAACCTTTCTCTGATCAACTTAACTTTTTCCAAAGCCTCAAATACCAAATTAGGACCACTCACAGCCGCTTCACCGACCTTGAACCAACCTATGGGTGATCTATACTTCCTCCCATATAAGGCTTCAAACGAAGCCATGCCAATACTAGAGTAGAAACTATTATTATAAGCAAACTCTATCAATAGTAAGTGATCATCCCAACTTCCCTTAAAGTAAAGTGCACAAGCTCTCAACATATCCTCTAAGGTCTGGATGGTCCGCTCAGCCTGACCATCGGTATGCGTATGAAAAGCAGAACTCAAAAGCACTTGGGTACCAAGACCCTTCTGAAAAGCTTTCTAAAATTGCGAAGTGAACTGAGTACCGCTATCCGAAATGATAGACAAGGGAACTCCATGCAGTCTGACTATCTCTCGGATATACAATCTAGGATAATCCTCAGTAGTATATGAAGTATGACAGGCAAGAAATGAGCAGACTTAGTCAACCTATCAACCACAACCCAAATGGAATCATGATGGCGTCTGGAAGGAGGTAACCCAATCATGAAGTCCATATTTATCTCTTTCCACCTCCAGGTGGGAATACTATACTCTTGCATCATACCACCAGGTCTTTGGTGTTCAACCTTAACCTGTTGGCATGTTGCACACTTAGCTACAAACGCTGCTATATTTTTCTTCATGCCACTCCACCAATAGATTTCCCACAAGTCTCGGTATATCTTAGTGGCATTAGGATGAATAGAATATCATACCCCGTGTGCTTCAGCCATAATCCTCTGTCTCAAATCATCAACATTCGGGACATACAATCTACCCTGCAATCTCAACACACCATCTCCCCCTTAGAAGAAAACCTCTACTTTTTGGTCCTTGACTGACTTCTTCAGTCTGACCAAACTAGCGTCTAAGTATTGCTTTTCCTTCACTTCCGAAACCAAGGAGGATTCGGCATTACTCTGAACCCCTATACTACCTTCAGCAGAGTCAAACAACCTAACCCCCAATCTAGCCAAACGATGTACATCATGAGCCAACTCTTTCTTACCTTCTACCACATACGAAACACTATCCATGGACACTCTACTTAGGGCATCCACCATAACATTGGCCTTGCCCGGATGGTACAACACACTCATATCATAGTCCTTTAATAATTCTAACCATTGTCTCTGCCTAAGATTCAATTCTCTCTGGGTAAACACATACTGCAGACTCTTATGATCAGTGAAAACATCAACATAGACACCATACAAATAGTGTCTCCAGATTTTCAAAGTAAACACAACAACAGCCAACTCAACGTCATGGGTGGGGTAATTTTTCTCATGAGGTTTCAACTGTCTAGAAACATAATCTATCACCTTACCCTTTTGCATCAATACGCAACCTAACCCAACTTTGGAAGTATAACAGTACACCACAAAACCATCAACACCATCAGGCAAAGTCAAAACAGGGGCTGAAGTGAGTCGAGTCTTCAACTCCTGAAAACTCTTCTCACAAGATTCAGACCACAAGAACTTCACTTTTTTTTGGGTCAACCAAGTCATAGGAGATGCTATAGAAAAGAAACCCTTAACAAAATAGTGGTAATAGCCAGCTAAACCCAAGAAACTTTGAATATCAGTCAGAGAAATAGGTCTAGGCCAATTTCTAACAGCTTCAGTCTTTTGGGGATCAACTTTAATACCCTAAAAAAATGATATGACCCAGAAAAGCAACTGACCTTAGCCAAAACTCATACTTACTAAACTTGGCAAACAACTTGTGATCTCTAAGGGTTTACAAGACAGTTCGGAGATGATCAGAATGTTCATCCTCACTACGGGAGTACACCAGTATATCATCGATGAACACTATGACAAACATATCCAGATATGGTTTAGACACTCGATTCATGAGGTCCATGAAAGCTGCTGGGGCATTAGTTAACCCGAAAGACATAACAAGAAACTCAAAATAGCCATAACGAGTTTAGAAAGCGATTTTTGGGATGTCACACTCCCTAACTTTGAGTTGATGATAGCCGAAACGAAGGTCTATCTTTGAGAAATAACTTACACCTTGCATTTGGTCAAGCAAATCATCTATTCTCGAAAAGGGGTACTTATTTTTGATAATGACTTTATTCAGTTGCCGGTAATCAATGCACATATGCAAAGAGCCATCTTTCTTTCTTACAAACAACATAGGAGCACCCCAAGGAGAAATACTGGGCCTTATGAAACCCTTATCTAGTAGATCTTTGAGTTTCTCTTTTAACTCCTTAAGTTCTGCAGAGGCCATACGGTAAGGAGAAATAGAAATGGGCCGAGTATCGGGAAGAAGATCAATCCCAAACTCTATCTCTTTATTAGGAGGTATCCTTGGGAGATCATTCGAGAAGACATCAGAAAACTCATTGACGACGTTAACAGACTAGAGAGTTGGAGTCTCAAACTTAGTGTCTTTGACTCTAACCAAATGGTAAATACATCCCTTGGAAATAAGCTTTCTAGCTTTGAGGTAAACAGAATTCCTAGACCACTCAAAAACGGATGCACCTAGAAACTGAAACTTGACCACTCGGGTCCGACAATCAATAGAGGCATAAGAAGAATACAGCCAGTCCATACCCAGAATCACATTAAAATCTACCATGTCTAACTCAATCAAATCAGCCAACAAGACTCTATGAAGAACGATAACAAGACACTTTTTATATACTTTCTGGGCAACAATCGAATCACCCACTGGGGTAGAAACTAGGATAGGCTCAGGAATAATCTCAAGACTCATTTCAAAATTCACAGCAATAAAAGATGTAACATATGAGAAACTGGATCTAGGATCCAACAAGGCATACACATCAAACTGAAATATATGAAGCATACCAGTAACAACATCGGGAGAGTCCTCCTATTCCTAGTGGGATGGTAAAGCATAGAGTCTATTCTAGAGCTGCCCACCAGCATTGCTAGAAGAGGCTCCCTGAGCTGGGGCTGGGCAAGTTGCTGGAAATAGAGCACTAATAGTCTGAGTCCGGGTCTGAGGGCGATAGTCACGACGCCCTTGTCCATCTCGTGGACAATCTCTAACTCTGTGACCCATGTCACCACACCAAAAACAACCCCTCTTCTCACCCTAACACTCACCTGAATGAGCCCTACCATACTTAGGACACAGGGGATGATTTGGCTTACTACCAGCACTGTACTGGGACCTGGATACATATGACCTGCTACCTTGCTCCTGCCTACCTCTAGTCATGGGAGAACTAGCAAATAACGGTGTTGGCATAGACGAACGATCCTGATACTGAGGGCGACTCCTTCTCTGCGATCTAGTCTGACCCTGTTCGTGATGCTCGAACCTAGCTCTCTTATTCCCTTTCATTCTATCTCTCTCCTTAATCTTGTCTGCCTTAATCTATTGGGCATGAGTCATCATCCTAGGAAGATTTCTCTCACTATTCAGCATAGCAAACTTACACTCCTTAACCACATAACTAGACACTCCAGTCACAAACTTACTCATACTAGCCCGATTATCAGCCACTAAGTCAGGAGCATACTTGGACAACTAATAGAACTTTAGATAGTACTCCCTAATAGTCATAGAGCCCTGTCGGAGGTTCATAAAATCTTCCACCTTTGCCTCTCTCATCTTCAAAGGGAAAAACTTATCCAGGAATGCATCCTGGAACTCTTGCCAAGTTGTAGGGACAACTTCCTCACCTCTACCTTTTCTCCAAGCAATAACCCAGTCATAAGCAAGGTTTTTCAACCTATACATAGCTAACTCCACACTATGTTCCTCAGATACATGCATCACCTGAGTAATCTTCCGCACCTCCTCTAAAAACAATCGTGGATCCTCATCTGACTTGGACCCATAGAATTCCGGTGGATTCATCTGCATGAAGTCATGGATCCTGGCAGCAGCTGAATCACCTCCCTACTGCTGTGGAGCCTGGGCCGGGTTGGCCTAAATATTTGCAGTAATAGCTTGGGCCAGCGCCTGAAAGGCTGCCAAAAATTTAGCATAAGATAAGTTTTCATTCAATGGGTCAGCGGATTGAGGTTGCTGACCATCATTATTTCTTCTCGCTTAAAGTGGAGTCATATTTCTGAAAGAGAAGAGCACGAATCAATAGCAAAGAGAGACACTTTAAGCACAATAAACTTTTAAAAGATAGAATCACACTTTTTCCTAAAACGTCTTGTAGCCTCTTGCTCATAGATGTGGCGCGTTACACACCGATGATTAAGACTCTACTTAACGCAGCTTGTCAGACTCCCTAGGACACCTTAAAACCTTAGGCTCTGATACCAAGTTTGTAACGCCCTAGAAAATGGGTCCCGGAGTATCACATGGTGCTTGAGGCTACGAGTAGCCCCAAGCTAACCCTTTGAACCATTTTCATTCAGTTCAACACAAATCAATGAGGTTTCCATAAATAAACCTCAAATATCAATAGAGTAATCATCATCCAAGAATAAAAGAATTTCAGAAAGATAACAAAATATGACTTATTAGTCAACTCCTCTGACAAGTCTCTAAGAAAATCAATAAAACCGGTGAGCCATTGAGAAATGCCCCAACTGACTCATACTCAGTTATCAAATGTAAACAATTCTGTGAAACCAACATCTGATATCACGTCCTCAGAACATGAGTACTCACCACAACAGAGGATGTAGAATAGCGTGCCCAAAGAATCACTATCGAACCTAGAACTGAGCACCTTAACCTATATTCCTAGAAAATGCAGCCCACATCCGAAGATGTGGGTCAGTACCATGGAAAGGAATCGAGTATATAGGGGTGTATACAGTTGTATAAACATCATCATCATAAATATTTGTAAGAAATATGCAGGATGTATGAAAGACTCACATAGCCCGAAGAAAATCATCATAATCATGAGAGGATGAAATAAGTACAATAATACATGTGAGTCATCATATTATTTATCAATCACTTTCAGTTCATCAAGAATATCAATTCTCATAATGTAAATATTATTTAAATCTTTCAAAAGAATAACTTTCACAATTCCACTTTCAAATCACTTCACCATTCACCATAGACACAAGGAAACACACACACACTGGGAGATCCTATAACCGAGATAAACCATGTGAGCTGCATGGAGTCCAACATACAACTCATATTGTAGAGAGCCGTCCTATGCTTGCCATCGGAGTAGGACTATCGATATCAAATCCACACAAACTAGAAATCACTATATAAATTAGCCTCAAGCTCACTCCTACGGGGGCACGTAGTTCTAGGGAAGTAAGGTCGCTTTATACCTCCCACTCGGTGCTAAAGATTTCTCCCAGACTTAGCTCAGATCATTTCAAAGACAATCCAAAACAAAACATTTTCAGTAATATATAAATATACATCGGGAGCCATCATGCTTCCCATCTATCAAAATTAACCACGTTGTGAATTTCTTTCACACTCGAGTGCAAAACAACTTCATTAAGACCAAAAGATCAAATCATTCAAAATATATCAAATATTCAACATCAACGTACTTGTAACACATACTTTCTAAAAAAATACAATTTTCAATGGGGATTCACGACCCAAATATCAAAATCATAATAAATATCGTTCAAGATTCATACTTTATATCTCCACACATGTAAATTCATCTTTTAAAATCATAAATATCAAGATTTTATAATAATCATCATAAGATATGGGTTCATGCTTCAAATTCATAAAAATCAAATAAAAATCATGCCTTTGTAAAGAAAATTACTTTTGGGCACAAGAATGAAAGAGAGTTCTTGTTGAAAAACCCCACATACCTTGAATGATAAACTTTGGATCGATACTCATTTTTGAGCTGTTAATCATGCCTTTGAATGATGGTTCTTGGAGTTCTTGAACTAGGAACTTGGAATCTTCAATAAATTTGCAGAATTAATGGTGAACTTTGGAGGTTCTTGAAGTTGGATGTAGGATCTTAGAGTTTTCTTTTTGAGGGAATTTGATGAAATATAACATATAATGCTTCTAATATGCTTTAATATAGGGTTTGGACGGATTTTGGGTAAGGAGGAATGACCAAAACGCCCCTAAAAATCAAATAATTCTCGAATCTGTCCTTTGGTGGACTGTTTTGATAGTCTAAAGTAGATCAACCATAACGTTTTACTCTGATATCCAAATTGGATGAAACAAATTTCATTACAAAGAAGACTCTCATATATTTCCGTTGATATATAGTATCTCACTTAGATCATTGTGGACAAGGAGTTATGATCATTTGAAGTTGTCCTAAAATTTTGCTTTTGATAGGCTGAAGTAGATCGACTATAACTTTTTGCTTCGATAGACATATTGGATGAAACCAATTTCATTGGAAAGAGGACTCGTAGAGATTTCCGTTGATATATAGTAGATCACCTAGATCATTATGTATAAGGAGTTATGATTGTTTAAAGTTGGAGAAAAAATATGCCAGGCCTCAGTACTTTTTCTGCACGTTTTACTATTTCCTACTATTCACGGTTCGATCAGTATGTTCATAACTCGTCGCTCGGGTGTCCGTTTTGGATGATACGCATATCGTTGGAAATATTATTCGATACTCTACGCAATGGTGTGTCATTATCTAAGACATTCCGCACGAAAAATTTATAATTCATTCTAGAAGATAGAACCCAACACGTTTACGCACAAAATTTCAACAAAAAATTTCCCAGGGTATTATATATAATCTGCATCACTACTACTTTCCATGGTTAGAAATAAGACTTAAAATATTATTATTAAAAATGAGTTAAAATTAATATTATTTTTATTTTTAAAGATGCGACAACAGAAATGTTGAAAATATTATTGAAACTTCTTCTCCACATGTAGTTGGAAAAAAATCTTCATTATCATCAAACTAGTTGCATCTTGATTTGAAACTGCTTTAAACCTCTTTAATCTTGTTTCACCAAATAATTGAATCTTTGAACAGTAAGTTTTGATACTACTTATTCGGTTTGAAATCAAGAGGGTGACATGCACAAGCTATTAGTTGTAAATCATAAAGGCGATAATACAGATGGCATATAAAAAACACCAAAAAGCTTATTATTGATATGGTCTGGCCAATTGGCCTTTATATTAAAAAATAAATAAAAAAAGTATAAAAATTACTTGAGCGAAAATCTCCACATCAACAAGAATTTATTCTAAATGACTACATTATGGATGCTATTATGTTATGGTATGAGAAGAGAGATTTTCTATTTATATAGGTTCAAAACCTTTCCTCCAGAAAGAGGTTAGCCAAATATGAAAGAGTTTTATATTTTTATTTTAGGAAAAGTAAAAGTAATTATGGTACTATTTTTATTTTCCTTCAATAAAAAATCAATACTCAAATTTGGAAATAAAATAAAGGAAAAAATCCTAATAATTAGACCCATTTCAAAAGATGATTAAATTGAATTTTTTGCTTGTAGTGGAGTCCTGATCAATCAAAAGTGTTACACTCCGCATTTTTGGGCTAGAATCTGAATCGGCGTTCCTCCGTGTATAAATTTTAATTCCATAATTTATATATGAATATATGTGTCATGATCATTAATTTAGTGTGAAGAGTTCTTATGAGGTGAAAAATGTTCATAGAAAACACTTAGAGCAAAGTTGAGTTAAAAACTATTGATTCGATCAAATTTTGGTATTCTATCCTACAAGGGTCAACTTTGAATGTGTATAAATTTTAGAAAATGTGGAATTTTGGAGTACAAGATCCACCAAACTATAGATAAATGTATCCTCTTTCCAATGCATTCGATTTTTCCTTAATTCAATACCCGAATGAAAAGTTAAGAGTATTTTTGTGAGGAACCAGTGAGGGTGCGCGATTCTAGTGTGACATGGATCTTATGCTCAGAAATAAGAAGCATGACATGGACCTTATGCTCTTCAATAAGAAGCGTGACATGGACCTTGTTTAGGAACGCTAAAATTCGCGCTTCTCTTTAGTTTTTCAAGGATAAACAAGTTATTTACATCCTAAACTATCCTATAACTAATAGTAACGCGATTGTATCATTATATAACCCTAAAACTCACCAATTATACAATTCCTCTTCTTTCAAATCCTTAAAAATACCAAATAAGGGTTCTTTTTTAAGAATTCAACTTCCAAGGATTCAAATTCATGCTTTTCTTTAAGAATTCAAGCAACTCAGGTATGTGGGATATTCATCAATGAACTTATTTCACCCATTGAGTCCCAAAGTTTTCCCCAATTCTCAAGTTTAATTATATTGTGATTTAGGATTTCATGATTACTTCAGATTATGCATGCATTATTATTTTTTAAAATTCTATATTTGAGCATATCAGTTATCAGTGCATGCACTTATTTATGTTTCTGTGTCAATTCAGTTGGGAGTAGAACTTAGCATCGAGCAAACCTAGGGATGAAAGCTCACCTGCTAACACATGATTGAGACCTTTAGTAAAAGTTCCTAAGTTTCAAAACTATGTATCCAGTGTAGGTAATGAGAGGTCACCCGCTAGTTCAAGACTAATACTCTTTTAGAGGTCATGTGCTAGATTAGGATTGATACCCTAGTCCTTAGGGACATCAACTTTATGGATCCGCACTGTCAGTGTCAATACCTGTGGCAAGATATTAAGACTCTTTTAACTAGGGTTACAGGTTGGACCCCACTTAGCTTAGATTGGGACATGTCGGTTACATGTTAGTCCCCACAGTCTTAGTTTAGTATTTATATCCCATCAACTCGATTTTACATGACCAAGTGTTCAATTTATCAGTTATTCAATTATTCAATTTTATAAATTATTTCAGTACATGCTTTACGTGGTCTTACATTTATTTTATATATTTATCCATTCATTCTCACTATTCATACATGATCTTTAGTATGATTTTACAGCCTATTCAGCTTTAACTTGAGATTTACATATGGTACTCATGTTTCTATTGCTTTTCAGCTTACAACAATGTTTTTAGCTCATAATTTAGAGATTTCACTATGTCTTACAACTTTTACATACAACCATGATCTAAATGCATATTTCAGCAGAAAGCTTATGTCTTCAATTTTAAAGCATAAATTAAGTATTTTTATGATTTAGTGCATGTCTCACATACCCAGTACATTTCAAAGTACTAACCACATATATGTGTTTGTGGCTATATTCTTTCATAATGTAGGTACTAGATGTAGCCCATACATCAGGGTCAGATAGTTAGTTCTCAGCATTCAGTTAGTAGGTGATGGGTTCTCTTATTTTTGGGACTCAAGTCAGTTATAGTTCCTGTATTTTGTTTTTATTATTCTTATATATCGATTAGGGATAGTTGGGAGTCATGTCCCGACTGCCTATAGTCAGTATAGTAAAGGCTTTATAAATGGTCCGTCAAAGTTAGTATTTGAAATTTAAGTTTCTCTCTCTTAGATTTCTTTGTATTGTATACTTTAAATAATTATGTATTGAAATGGCTTATCTCATATTGATTATGCTTCCACTTATTCATTTAACGTTTATATATATATATATATATATATATATATATATTAAATCAGTTGCTCAAGTATCATACCAGTACATGGGTTAACTTGGAATCACTTGTAGTTCTAAGCACCGTGTTACAACTAGGGGTAGTCTCGAGTCATGAAAAACTTGGTATCAGAGCATAAGACTCAAGTGTCCTAGGGTGTCTATGAAATCGTGTTTAGTAGAGTCTTGTAGAGTGGTACCAAGATAGTTGTACTTTTCTTCGAGTGGCTTTATGACATTTAAGAAATATTTCCCTCCTTTCATATCTCAGATTATGCAGTAGAGATGTTCTCTAAGAAACTTACATAGATTCTCACATTTCTCCATTCATGCCAACTCGGCTTTAAAACTTACATATATTCTTACGTTGCTCCATTCATTCCAACTCTGCTTTATTTTTAAGGTAATAGAAATATTCAAGCTTAAATTTTTACTGATAGAGTTTTCTCAGACAATCTCCACATACAATTATGAGATTGCATGCGGGTTCAAAAGGATCCTATCAATGACTTTAAGTTTTAAAGTTTGAAAGTGTTCGTTCTTATTCATGAAGTCATGCACTAAAACAAGGTCAGATGTGCCTTCAGGTCCCTTCTCAGAATCCTATGACAACATATGACCTAGAGTTAAAAACATGAACCTAAAAGTTTAGCAGTAGTAAAGTGGGGATAATATTTATTTGAATTAAGTACATTATGTATCAATGGAGCTATAAATGGGTTGTATAGTTCATTTAGTAGCACTTTGAGAGAGATTTTTCAGTTAAGGGAGACTTAGAGTATGTTAATGCTTTAGTCAGGATAAAGATTAGGCAGTGACCACAATGATAGAGGAGCTTGATAAGGTTGAGTATGTTCATAAAATTTTGTGTTGATTGGTGTTTTATGATTTCTGTCCAGTAGGATTAACTTAGCATATCTCATTAAAAATTTGGGAATATCCATGATAAGTGTTAGAATCTAAGTTTGAATTGTGGATGACTAAGCTAATAGAAAGAAAAGTTTTGAATTCTAGAAAGAAAAATCTGAACTTCAGATATTGTGACAATTCAGATGGTTTGAAATAATAAGTTCTTAATTTATTGTGATGACTATTGGTGCTATGGAAAGTTAAGAGTTGTATCTAAGAAAGAAGTACTAGTAGAAGATTTTACACTTTAAGATATAGTATTTCTGAGTGAGTTTATTATTTATGTGTATTTTTATATCTCAAACTCTAGAGTAGAGTGGTTGTAGTTTAGTTTAGAGTTTATTAAAGGGGTCTACAAACGTAGAACGATGGTTGAGATCTAGGTAGAAGATGATAGAACAAGAAGCAAAGTCAAGTTTTCAGATTCTAGTAGTGATGCTAGGGATTTCTAGAACAAAGGTAGGGAATGAAGATACCCGACCTATTTTTATCTCAGTGTAAATTTTTGTACTTCAGCCATTATGATATCTATTCATACCTTAGAAGTCAGTTCTATGATCATAGCTTATATTCATGCACTTTTCATAGAATCATGTATGCTCCTAATTTTTAGAATGAGGAGTGCTAGTTCACTCAAAAGTACAAATTATATTCCATGAATCTATGAACTCCAAACTCAGGTCGTGCAACTCATGACTCATGTACTCATATTTTACAGTATGCTTAGTTTCCATAACTCATGGTTCACCCTTAATAACTAGTGAAAATTTGCATTATGTCATGTATGTCTTCAGATTAGATCTCTTTAATGAATCCATGCCATTAATACTCTATTCCTCAGGCCTTAGTTAAGTGTCAAAGTTATGCATAGTATTGTTTCATGATTCAGGATCTCATGATTCTAATCTTTCAGTGACCTCTCATTATGTAAAATAGTGGTGATGAAAATAGATGAACAATGGTTTAGATGGGAGAGAGTAAATATTTCTTATTAGGGAAAGGTTGTTGTATTCTTGATTTATCTAAGTCTATAAGTGTGAAGGAAGATTGAGGCAAAAATTTGATATATGTCATGGTTAGTTGAGAATTTCATGTGTGTCTTCTTAAGAATAGTGCAAGAAAGTTGTTATTGATAAATGTGTTAGAGAATATGGAAAAAGATTCCTAGGTGGGTTGGTTGCCTAAGGGTTCAAATGAGGTTATAATGATAGGGTTGAACGTCATGTTGGTCTATAAGTAGATAAATGCATTGTGTGTTAGCAAATTCTTAGTAAGATGTTGAAGTTGGTTATTAAAGTGGTAAGGATTATTATTCTTAATATGAGAGCTGTGAAACTACATAGGATATTGAATCTGTAGTTTAGACTAGTAATATTGTGTTATGTGTTGTACCTTGTGACTTTGAGTAGGATTGAACATGGTGAGAGAATTTATTTCAACTTAGACTTTAGTAGATAGAGTTATCAATGCGATGTAAAGATTAGAAGTGGCATCAAATGAAGGGTAGTATGTGAGAGGAATAGCATAGTAGAGGGAGTATTTGAGAAGCGTGACTAAGCTTGAAAGTTAGTAGTCGTATTGCCTAAGACATAATAATTCTATCATAGCTTATATTTTATAGGCATATAGTCCATGTTATAGAGTTGTAGCCATGTTGCAATTCGTTATTCAGATATCTTATCTAGATCATGACCAACGTTCTTTGCTCTCTAATGTTATTAGAACTTCTTAGAAAGAGTGTTGAAGAAATACTCTAGTTGAGTATAAACTTTCAGTATGAGTCAATTCGTATAAGCAATAATTCAGTATAGCAATCAGACAGATAAGCTCCTATAGTTTTCATCTTTCTATCTAGTCGTTCTATATGAAGTTTCATGAGCATGACTATACCATGAGGTGATTCATTCACATCCATGCAAATTGCGACTTCAGTTTGGTCCATGTATCATGTTTCCAATTCAAATATTTAGTCATGATTCAGTTCATAAGTGTTCAATGCATGATCTTAGTTTTTCAAGTATTCTAGCTTAGACATTCTAATACCCCTTGTACGATCTTTGTCCCGTTATCTCATAATTCATGCGTGCATAATGCACTTGGTGATTCCATGAAGCCTTTTTCTTTTAATTACTATTCGTGTTTTGTTGAGGAATAATTCCTAACATGAAGTTGTATACTTTATTCCATACTTCTAAAGCTTCAATAAGTTCCTACCCATCATCCTAGGCTGACTGATTTCAGGGGGGAGATAAGGTAACACCCCATATTTTTGGGCTAGAATTCAAACCATCATTTCTATATGTATAAATTATAATTCCATGATTTGTATATGAATATATGTGTCACCATTATCCTAGTGTGAAGATTGCTTTTGAGGTGAAAATGTTCATATGAAACACTTAGAGCAAAGTTGAGTTAAGAGCTTTTGATTCAACCAAATTTTGGTATTTGATCCTACAAGGGTAAACTTTGAACATTTATAAATTTTGAAATATGTGGAATTTCGGAGCTCAAGACTCACCAAATTATATAAATATGTTCTCTTTCCAACGTATCCTATTTTGTCTTAATCCGATACCCGAGTAAAAATTTATGAGCATTTTTGTGAGCAACCAGTGAGGGTGTGCCTTATGCTCCATGATAAGCAGCGTGTTATAGACCTTATGCTCCATGATAAGAAGCAAGGGATAGACCTTACACTCCACGATAAGCATTATGGCACAGACCTTGTTCAGTAACGCTAAAACCCACATTTCTCTTCAGTTTTTCAAGGCTAAACAAGTCATTTACATCCTAGACTATCCTATAAATAATAGTAACATGATTGTATCATTACATAACCCCAAAACACACTAATTACACAATCCCTCTTCTCCCAAATCCTCAAGAACACCAAATAAGGGTTCTTCTTCAAGAATTCAACTTCCAAGTATTAAAATTCATGCTTTCCTTCAGGAATTCAAGCAACTCAAGTATGTGAGATATTCATCAATGGGTTCCTTTCACCCTTTGAGTTCCAAAGTTTTCCCCAATTCTCAAGTTTAATTCTCTTGTGTTTTAACGTTCCATGAAAAGTTAAATTCCATGAATTCCTTTAAATAATTCTTGAATTCTACCATGAAATAGTGTTCCCTCATAATTTCAAGTATTCATCCATAGTTTAGTCATAAAAATTCATTACATTAATGAAATTATTGAATTTTTGATTTGAAGTTATGAAATTTCCTATCATGTCATTACTTTGAAATCATCATATTTAATTGTACTTTCAATGCTGCTGGGTAATGAACATCCGATACCTAGATGATCATGCATTCTATAGTTTTCATGATTTATGGTTATTCATACCATGTTTGTACCATAAAATTTATAACATTTTCATAATGACTACTCTCCAGTATTATATCATGCTAAATATATCAGTTAATATATTCTTGATTACTTTAGATTTTGCATTCACTGTTATTTTAAGAATTCCATATTTGAACATACCAGTTATCAGTACATGCACTAGTTATGCTTCCATGTCAGTTTAGTTGGGAGTATAACATAGCACCGAGCGAACCTAGGGATGATGGCTCACCCGCCAGTACATGACTGAGACCTTTAGTAGAAGTCTCTAAGTTCTAGAACTGCGTATCCAACGTTGGTTATGAGATGTCACCTGAAAGTTCATGATTAATACTCTTTTAGGGGCCATCCACCAAATTAAGATTGACACCCTAGTCCTTCGGGATATAAGCTTTGTGGATCCACACCATTAGTATCAGTACCCGTGGCTTGGTATTGACACCCTTCCAACTAGGATACAAGTTGGACCCCAGTTAGCTCAGATTGAGACATGTCAGTTAAATGTTAGCTCCTTCAGTCTCAGTTCAGTATCTAGATCACATAAGTTCAGGTCTGCATGACCAAGTGTTTAGTTTATCAATTATTATTCAGTTTTACAGATTATTTCAATACACGCTTTACTTGGTCTTGCATTCATTTTATATATCCGTGCATTCATGCTCAATATTCATACATGATCCTCAGTATGATTTTATAGCTTATTCAGCTTTAATATGATATTTACATATGGTACTCATGTTTCTACAGCTTTCCAGCTCACAACAATGTTTTCAGCTCATAATTTAGAATTTTACTATGTCTTACAGTTTTTATGTACAACCATGATTTAAATATATATTTTAGAAGATAACTTATGTCTTTAGTTTCAAAACATAAATTAAACATTTCTTTGATTTAATGCATATCTCACATACTCAGTACACTCTAAACTACAGACCATATATATGTATTTGTGGATTCATTCTTTCATAATATAGGTACCATATGCAGCCCACATACCAGGGTCAGATAGTTCTCAGCATTTAGCCAGTAGGTGATGAGTTCTCTTATTTTTGGGACTCAAGACAGTTGAAGTTCCTATATTTTGTTTTTATTATTCTTATGTATTGATTAGGGATAGTTGGGGGTCATGTCCCGACTATCTATAGTTAGTATAGCAGAGACTTCATAGATTCAGTCAGAGTCTGTATCTATAATTTAAGTTTCCCTCTCTCAGATTTTAGTATTGTAAACTTTAAACAATTGTGTTTTGAAACAACTTATCTCATGTTGATTATACTTCCGCTCAGTTATTTAGCATATATATATATATACACTATATCAATTGCTCAAGTATCATGCCAGTACATGGGTTAGCATGTGATCACTTGTGGTTCTAAGCACCGTGCTAAGACTAGGTGATAGTCTTGGGTCGTGACAAAAAATCAACTCTTTTATATTTAGAAGATAAAACTTGCAAAAATGAGGACATAAACAAATAGACATATTACCAGAGCTAAAATTCAAATTAAAGAAATTTGGGACAAGATAAAGTCGCTTGATTTTTTTTGTTAAAAGAAGTTAAAATTAAGATGACTCAAAAATGTGAAGAGAAGATATATCTCCATGAAAAGGTGTGAATTGTTGACTATGGATGATTTTAAGAGAGGTGGAGATAGATAAAAATAGACTTGAGTCATCGATAGGAGATAAAAAAAGACTTGAGTCATCGATAGGCCCCTAAACTTATTCGGAGATTTCACTTGAGCACTTCAACTTACACCTGTACCTATTGAACACACCTCTGTCCCTATGAATTCAAACCACTTAAATATTTTTAACACAATGATCTAAATTAAAATATAAAGCATGTGTCATACACTCCTGATAACATGACAATTTGATGAATTAAATAATATGACATGTGTCATGTGAGTCCAAAAAAGTATTTTACGTAGTACCATAAAAAAAATTATTTTTTAATTAAAAAAATGTTAGGCCATTCACCCTCATCGGCTTATTCACCTCACTTATTTTATAACTACTACTTACTGATAAAAAGATTCAAAAAAAGAAAAATTGACCCTCACCCCTTTCTGCATGGCCTTTTTCATTTTCTTCTCTGCTCTTACTTTATCTTCTTCTCTATTTAAATCTCATTCCATTTTTCTATTTTTCTCTTTTCTTTTGTTCTTAATTTTGAATTTGATTTACACTCGGTTTGATTTGGTATAAGAGACAGAGAAGGGAGAGAAAGATATCGTGGTAGAAAATCATCGAAATTGCTGCAACCTCACACGTCAATTCATCCATCAAGAATAACTTCAGATTCTTGTTAATTATGTAGGAGAAAATAGTATTTTACTAAAATCTATTTTGACCCAATTTGAGCCTTTTGTCTAATGAACTCTTCGACAATCATAATGAAAATTGTCGGTCAACTTTTATAATTTTTTCTAATTTAATTGGTGAACTTTGTTTCTTTGATACTTTTTCGGCGAAGGTAACGACATGAAATTTTGAGTATTGAGCTGGTGGTTGAGGAGTATAGAAGTTCGGGAAGATAGTGAATGGAATCTTTATTTTTAAAAAATAATTTTTCATGTTTGGCTTTTTTATTTTGGTGACAGGTCACGTTTCAGTTGGCTCTCTAAATAATTTGTTTTAGCTTCACGCCTTCTAAATTGTGTAGAACACTTACAATGCCATGTAAAAAAAGTGTTTAATAGGTATATATTTTGAACAGTGTAAGTGTTCATAAGTAAAATCTCCAAACAAGTTTAGAGGTCTGTCGATGACTTAAGCCCAAAAGAAAATATTATGTAAAGATAATTAGACATGACATGATGCCCATTCAACTTATCACGGACATGATATTAGTTAAAAGGTGTGAAGGATACTGCTTAGTGTTAGGAAAAACGGGCACACAATCAAAGATCCCAACAGGGTAGCAGAGGAAAATACCCAAGACTAAAATTTTCCTTTCAACTTGAACCAAGAGGAGACAAATAAACCAATGAAAAATAGAGTAATATACAGCAAACAACTCAACCAAATGAAACAAGACAAGAATAAAGACAATCCCACGAGACACAAGATTTACGTGGAAAACCCTTCAATGTGAAGAGTAAAAAACCACGGGCCAAAAACATCCACTACAATCACCAAAGAGTTACAATATTTTTCTCCAAAATGGCCACCAAACAAGTGCCAAACAATAAAAAATAATAAATAATCCACAGCACCAAACACTAGAGAAATAAAGGAGTGAAAGCACAAAAAATGCAGCTACTATTTAAGAATGAAGAACAGAAGATACAAGCCACCAAATCAAGATCCGTCAGTTCTTAATCAAAGATTAAGGTGAGAGGAATAAGAATTCCAAAAATCTGCTCAATCGGACAAGAAACTAAGCAGAAATCGCAATTTGAAGTTGACAGCTGTGACTGAAATTTAGGTGCGAAAATCAGTTTTGTTTTTCTCTCTTTGGCTGCTGAAAACTCTCTTTTTGTGATGATGAATAAGACCTAAAAAGATCAATATATATGCCTCATAGTAATGGGACTATGGGAAAAAGTGGGTTGTTCCAAATTGAACTTCATTTTATCCACATAGGAAGGGACAAAGGCCCATGACCAATAATTCTCCCCCTCCCGACTATGTAGAGGAGACTGCCATCCCGGCGATCATGCAACAATATTTAAACTTCCCTCTTGGCAAAGCTTTAGTCATCATGTCGGAACCATTATCATCCATATGAATCTTCTAAAGTTTAAGCAACTTAGAATCCAACACATCCCGAATCCAATTGTATCTCACATCAATGTGTTTAGACCGACCATGAAATGTAGAATTCTTGCCAAGATGTATGACACTTTGACTGTCGCAATGAAGCACATACCTCTTTTGAGCACAACTAAGTTCCCACAAGAATCTCTTCATCCAAAACAATTCTTTACAAGCTTCAACGACAGTAATAAGCTCAGCTTCTGTAGTAGATAGAGCAACACATTTTTGCAACCTAGATTGCCAAGACACAGCTCCCCCTTCAAAAGTAACCAAATACCCTGAAGTAGACTTGCGAGTATAAACATCACCGGCCATATCTGATCAGTATAACCACAAAGACTAGGCTTCCCTATACCAAACACAAACTCAGACTAGAAGTGCCACAAAGATATCTTATAATCCACTTCACAGCATTCCAATGTTCTCTTCCCAAATTAGAAAGAAAACAACCAACAACACCAACAGCATGAGAAATATCTGATCTTGTGCAAAACATTGCATACATCAAACTACCAACAGCTGAAGCATAAGGAACTTTCTTCCTATCTTCCTTCTCATTATCACTGGAAGGACACTGCTTCGTGCTCAACTTGAAGTGCATAGCTAAAGGTGTACTGAAAACCTTAGCCTTGTCCATGTTAAGCCTTCGAAGTACTTTCTGAATGTACTTCTCTTGTGATAACCACAACTTCTTGGCCTTTCTGTCACGGACAATCTGCATACCAAGAATCTGTTTTGCTGGTCCTAAGTCTTTCATAGAAAAAGACTTACTCAACTCTTGCTTCAACTTTTGAATCCTGCAAGCATTATGACCAACAAGCATGTCATCAACATAAAGCAATACAATAATAAAGTCACCATCAGAGAATTTTTGCACAAAAGCACAATGGTCTAATGTAGTTTCTTGAAGCCCTACTGACTCATAAAGGAACCAAACTTCTTGTACCACTGCCTAGGAGATTGTTTCAAGCCATACAAGCTCTTCTTCAATTTGCAAACATAATTCTCTTTTCCCTTGACTTCAAAACCTTAGGGTTGCTCCATATAAATTTCTTCACCTAAGTCACCATGGAGAAAAATAGTTTTAACATCCATTTGCTCAACCTCTAAATCTAGACTTGCAGCTAAGCCTAGAACTACACGAATGGATGACATCCTTACAACCGGAGAAAATATCTCATCAAAATCAACTCCTCTTTTCTGGTTAAATCCCTTCACAACAAATCTAGCTTTGTACAGTGGAATTGGATTACCATCTTCATGCTTCACCTAAAAAACCCACTTATTTTTCAAAGCTTTTCTGTCTTTAGGCAGCTTAACCAAATCAAAGGTATGATTATCTTGCAAAGATTTAATTTCATCTTCTATAGCATCAAACGACTTTTCTTCTTCTTCACTTTCCATGGCTTCATCAAGACTCTCAGGTTCTCTCTCGTCAGTCAAGGGTACA
This sequence comes from Capsicum annuum, assembly GCF_002878395.1. Lineage (NCBI taxonomy): Eukaryota > Viridiplantae > Streptophyta > Magnoliopsida > Solanales > Solanaceae > Capsicum > Capsicum annuum. Next base: position 137,508,615 of record NC_061122.1, on the reverse strand, counting down.
TACTCACTGGGAGAATAATGAGATGAAGGTATTCTCTCTCTTGTAGATCATCTGAGAGAACTCTCTGGAGCATCAACAACTGGCTGCTGATCAACATATCAACTTGCACTGGAGCATCAACAACTTCTTGCTGGTCATTCTAAACATGATCATCATCTTCATTATCAACTTGATTTTCATCATAATGAAGATTTTCTTCAGGACCAGTAGTCAAAGGAATTGGACAACACCAACTAGGCTCTCACTACTCTGAGAATCAACCTTCCCAGCTTTGTCAAAATTTTCAATTGTTTGCTTCAAAGAACACAACATCACGGCTTCTGATAATTTTTGTCTCAACTGAATCACAGAAGCAATAGCCAAATTTATCTTGACTATAACGAATGAAGATACACTGTCTAGTTTTAACATCCAATTTAACCTTTCATCCTTAGAAACATAAACAGAAGATTTACACCCAAAGACTCTAAGTTGATCATAAGAAACATTCTTAACAGACCAAACTCTGTCAGGGACATAACCATTCAAAGCAACGGTAAGAGATAAATTGATAACATAAAAATCCATATTAAGTGCTTCGGTCCAAAAGGAATCTAGTAGCTTAGCATCTGAAATCATACATCTAACCCTCTCAACTAGTGTTTTGTTTATCCTCTCTGCTAATACATTCAACTAAGGAGTCTTTGGAGGAGTTTTCTAATGTCGAATACCCATCTCTCTGCAATATCTATTAAAAGGATCAATATACTCACCACCATTATCTGAACTGATGCATTTCAATTTCTTCCCTGTCTGTCTTTCAACCAAGGCCTAAAAATTCTTAAACACATCAAGTACTTGATCCTTGGACTTCAAAGGAAATACCTAGAGTTTGCGAGAATGATCATCAATAAAAGTCACAAAGTAAAGTGCACTACCATAAGACCTTACTTTAAAAAGATCGACAAATCAGAATGCACCAACTCTAGCAAATCGAGCTTTCTTGAAGACGGATGACTCTGAAAAAAAACTCTTTTCTGTTTATCGGCTAAGCAATGAACACACTTCTTAAACTTTGCTTGATTTGCTCCAGAAAGCAATTTTTTTTAGCCAAACTATCAATCCCCTTCTTACTCATATGACTCAACCTTCTATGCCACAACTCTGATGAAGTATCATTCTCTACCAAGTTTATCAATTCTCTAGAAGTAGAGCCCTAAAATACGTACAAGTTAGACAACTTGTCACCTTGAGCACAATCATCAAACATCTAGTAAGCTTCTACTGGCCAGCACCAAGGGTATTAATATAACCCTCATCATCAAGAATTTCTACAGAAATCAAATTCAGGCGAATATCTGGAGCATGCTTGACATTATTGAGAAATAGTTTGGAACCATTGTTACTTTCCAAATAAATCATGCCAATGCCAAGTACTTTAACTTCATTATTATTGCCCATTTTTAATACCCCAAAATTATCTGAAGTATAAAAAGAAAATAATTTCTTCTTTGGCGTAGCATGAGAAGTAGCACCATAATCCACAAACCACCTAGAATCATCGCGAACAAAATTAATGGCATTCTCACCACAAGCAACAAGAAGATCATCATTACCAACAACAGCAACACGATTTTCATTATTATCTTCTTTCTTTTGCCATCTTATATCTCTCTTATACTTGTAATCATATTTCATGATATGCCTCTTTTTGTTGCAATAGTCACATGTAACATTCTTGAATTTGGACCTTGACTTGCTTCTACTTTTATCTCTATCATTTGAATCTCTGGACTTGTTTCTCCTCATTTTTTTAGTAACCAAAATATCAGAGTGTGAAGATCCAAAAGATGAGGCCTGAGATCTTCTTCTTATCTCTTCATTCAAGACACCACTCTTAACATATTCCATAGTTACAATACCACTGGGAGCAGAATTAGTCAAATAAACTCAAAGAGTTTCCCAAGAGTCAGGCAGAGTAGTAAGAAGCCAAAGTCCCTAAATTTTTTCATTGAACTTTACACCCATTCTGGACAGCTGGTCAAGGACACCTTGAAAATCATTTATATGATCAAAAATAGGAATGCCTTCTTTATACCTGATATTCATCAATTGCTTAAGCTGGAATAACTTATTATTGCCAGTCTTCGAAGCATAAAGTGTCTCGAGCTTGTCCCACAAACTTCTAGCATTTGTCTCATTCAGAATATGATTTATAACATTATCTTCAACCCATTTTATGATATAGCCAAAAACCTGTAAGTGCTCAAATTTTCAATCCTCATCTGTCATGGATTCAGGTTTAGTACATGCAAACACAGGTAGATGCATTTTCTTGACAAATAGAAGATCTTTCATCTTGCCATTCCAACTATGATAGTTACTACCATTCAAACACACCATCTTGCTCATATTTTCCTCCATCATTCAAATCAATAATCAACATCAACCAATGCTCTGATACCACTTTATTAGGAAAGACGGGCACACAATTAAAGAGCCCAACAGGGTAGCAGAAGAAAAAACCCAAGAATAAACTTTCCCTTTCAACTTGAACCAAGAGGATATAAATAAACCCAAGTAAAATAGAGTAATATATATAAAACAACTCAACCAAATGAAACAAGACAAGAATAAAGGCAATCACACGAGACACAAGATTTACGTGAAAAACCCTTCAGTGTGAAGAGCAAAAAATTATGGGACGAAAACCTCCACTATAATCAACAAAGAGTTACAATATTGTTATCCAAAATGGACACCAAACAAGTGCCAAACAACAATAAACAATACATAATCCACAACACTAAACACTAGAGAAATAAAGGAATGAAAGCACAAAAAATGCAGCTACTATTTGGAAATAAAGAATAGGAGCTACAGGACACCAAATCAAGCTCCGTCAGTTCGTAATCAAAGATTGAGATGAGAGGAACAAGAATTCCAAAAAACTGCTCAATCGGACAAGAAACGAAGCAGAAATCGCAATTTAAAGTAGACAGTTGTGGCTGAAATTTAGGTGCGAAAATCAGCTTTGTTTTTCTCTCTTTGGCTGCTGAAAACTTTCTTTTTGTGATGGTGAATAAGACCTAAAAAGATCAATATATATGTACCATAGTAATGGGCCTATGGGCAAAAGTGGGTTGGTCCAAATTGGGCTTCATTTTATCCACCTAGAAAAGGACAAAGGCCATGACCCAACACTTAGTGCTTAAGATAAAATATTAGTAGGTAAAAATGTGTTGTCTATTTTACTATGCATTACTCTTAATTGGTGTAATATTGCTCTTGGAATTTCATGTCCTTCGACTTCTATTACTACCTTATTTCTATTACTGCATTTTATACCGTAATTATCATATTGTTTTATTATAATTTTTGTTCGGTTGCAATCGATTATTTTCTTATAATCTATTATATTTTGTACTTTCGTTACTTTTTTTGGGACAGCTTTGAACTTATTTATATTATGCTGAGGATCTATCAAAAACGTTAAAGTAAGGTCTCTTTACAATTTATTCTTTTAGATCCTTTTTTGTAGGTCTATACTGAATATGTTGCGTAATTTGACCAATAAATTTATATTTATTTTTTTAAAAAATGGTAATTGTAACTTTAAATTTTGAAAAAGAGGTCTTAGACTCTGCAAGAAGAGATTGTATTGACCGTTTAAAAAGATTATACAAAAGAATAATTAGTTATAGCTATTGCTGGTCAATAGATGTTCATAAAAGTACTTGAAGTTTATAACAACAAATATTTATTTATCAAAAATACATGAAATATATATGCGATTTATCATTAAAACGCTTTAGGATATTTTTGATATTTCTATGACGAATAATTATGGCTTACTCATTTAGTAAAATTATAGAATTGGAGAAATTTATAGTTTTAGTAAGTTGTAAAGTTTTCATATTTATAATAAAAATAACTAAAAACAAATTCGGTGCATTAAAACTTCCACTATTACTATGAGAGAAGCATTACAACCTTAAAAAAAAAATTAAATTGCATGTTCAAATAAAATTTTGACTTCAAAATAATTTAATTTCAAATCATGTTTGTGTATCGCTCATCCAACGGATCTTGAATAAGCGTTTGAACATGAAATATAATAATATGATTTTAAATCCATGTTTGGACATGTGATTTGGAACCATGATTTCAAATTTCAAAATATCCAAAAAGCATGATATAGGATTTTAAAATTTTATATCTTGATTTTAATTTTTTTTAAAATATAAAACTTGACCAATAAGTTAATATTTTATATAAGAATTTAACATTAAATTTTGTAATAATGAACTATATTTGGCAGGAATAGATTGTTCATACCATATCCAAAGATTATATTAAAGAAATAATGAATTATTATTATGTTGACTCTAGAGGATTGTCATGCCCCGAGCCGAGACCCTAGACGTGACACACACCCGATACTATTGCTAGTATGAGCGAACGTTCTGGTATATCATTGAGCATACACCTAACATAATGAATAAAGAGAAAGTAGCATAAAATAATATTTCTTAACAGAGAAAGTCTTTCATCAATGTTCTTTAATAGCACATAACGTCTGACGACACAATAGTCATGATAAATAAGACTAAAAACTACAAGATCTTTTTGATAACTAAACCAGTCTGTGAAGCCTATACTAACTAATTATAACAGTGGGGAAAAGGCCCTGGCATACCTTGATACTAAAAGGAACATAGAGAAATTGTCATATCTAAATATGCCCCGGGTATAAAGGAGGCTCACCAATAGCAGAAGATGATAATGCTAATGAGGTACTTGACCGCGGACTTGAGATCCAAAACCTACATCATGAAATGATGTAGCTCCAAAGTCGATCAATACATGTAATGTATTGGTATATGAAACCACTTTAGGAGGGCAGTAAAACAAGAGATTAGAAATGACAACTGGAAAGGAACATGAATATAAACTAAATTTATAATTGACCAAGTAAGGTAGATTTAATTCCTTTGATTATTTGTAGAAAAAACTAGTGAACCATCATAAACCACCATGTGAGATCATGGAGTCTGATCTCGGATCGATCAGCTAAGCCATCCTATGCCTTACCGGGTATAGGACATGACATAATTTGCTAGCAAGTATCAACGATTAGCCCCTTTTCGAGATCCATAAAAAAAAAGAGTCATCCGACTTATGGAATAATCTCTATCCTATGTCAGCAAACATAGTTTCGAGCGTTCATTATTTCAACCTATGCCTTCACGGTCAGCTAACTAACTCTCTTATTCTTATAATGTTGTATTATTTATCTGATTAGTTTTTGATCAAAATATTAGTCTTTTTATGTTCATGTTCATAGTTTAGCCTTTATAGGCTCATGCTCATGATTTAGCCTTTTAGGCTCATATTTATGTATAGACACTTTAGGCTCATATTGAGAGTTAACCGTAATAGGTTCATATTCATGAGTTAGCACTATCCATATTGGAGAGTCATGATAGGTAATTTCATGGTTCGATATGATATAATTCATGTACATGATTGGAAGCATTTTTGTAAAAATATTCATATTAATATAATTAAGTACCTATTAGGTCAATGGGGGATTCCTGGGAAGTTGGTGTTATTATACTAAGACTTACAAATTCATAGTGTATACATATGATGCCCCGAAATTTTTTTCGTTAAGATCTCGGACGAAAATGTGTTGAATTCTATTCTTTAACATGATTAATAATTTTTTGTGTGTGAAATTTTTGGATATGCAATCCATCATCACGTAGAGCATCGAATAAGCTTTCCAACAATATGTGGATCATCCAAAATGGACACTCGAGCGATGAGTTATGATCATTCCGATCTAACCGTGAATAGTGGTGAACAGTAAATGTGCAAGAAAAAAATACTGAGGCCAAGCGAATTTTATGGTCAAATTCAAACGATCATAACTCCTTGTACATAATGATCTCGGTGAGCTACTATATATCAACAGAAATATCTGAAAGTCCTCTTTCCAATGAAATTAGTTTCATCCAATTTGGCCATCGAAGAAAAATGTTATGGTCGATCTACTTCAGCCTATCAAAATAGTCTACCAAAGGAAAGATTTGACATTATTTGATTTTTAAGGGTATTTTGGTCATTTCCACTCCAATCCATCCGGGTAAACCATGGATTTAAGTCCATTAAGAGCATTCAATAGCTCATTTTTCTCCAAAATTTCCTAAGGCTCAAACCCCAACCCTACTACTCCAAATTTTACCCTTCTATGTCTCTTAATTGAACCGTAGAAATTTCAAATTAATTTGGTATTCGAGTTGATCATGTTAAGGGATTTGAGAAGCACTCTTTATTTTCGTGAATAAAGTTCCGGAGTTGGAACTTCATATTCATCTTCAATTTTTAGGTATGTGGGGCTTTGAACAAGATTATCCTTTTGATCTTATGCCCGATATTTTTGTTGAATTACATTGATATGAGATTTTACATGTTTTACCATGAATTGGAAATATGGTTTTATATCTTATATTATTGTCCATGAGCTATGGAATTATGTCAACCGATATGTGTATGATGTTGAGATGACATTATGTCCAAAAAGTATTTGATTATGAGAATATGATGATTTAATTTGTTAAGCCTTGATTTATACTATCATTTCACTATTTCCTTATTATGAATTTATAATTGATATTGGAAATTTTATATCCTTACTATGGGTAGATGTCTCAAGTACCTTTAAGTGAGAGTTGGATGGCAAATTGAGAAATATTGATACTGAAGTTCCAATGAGTTGGTATTTTTCGGATGCTTTTGATGAGTTAAATTGTTGAAAATATTATGTATTGAGTCTTCATATCTTTGTCCAAATGTCGAGTCGATTATGGTTCAATTCATCGATACCTTGTTGATGTTGAGGAAGATTAAAATGTTTTGAGCTAAAATGTGTTGAGTTAGGAATCCACAAATTGATATGATTTGATAAATAAGAAAGAGATTTGATTTGGTCTTTATGATAGATCCTTGTGATGTTGTGGTGGATTTCGTAATGTGTTTTGAGCTTGTCGGGGAGTAGTATTTAGCACCGGGAGGGAAATTTGGTATTTCCCCAAACCTATGTGCCACAGTAGGGTTGTTTGATGATGATATTATTGTCTAGAGAGCCCGATTGTGATTATTGCAGTTTTAAGGTTATACTCCCTGGAAAAGAGTATGACGCTCCCACCAATGGGGGTTTCAAACATTGGTATTCCACGTAGCTCACATGGGGTTGTCGGTTATAGGAAACTCCCCTATCCATAAGAGTCATGTTTATTGAAATATCGAGTCACTCCTAGTTTTGATGTGGTAAGTCAAGTTGCCTATGATGATCTATAATGATTTATGAGGTTTTTATCCTATATTTCCTATCTAAGATGTTATGAGTTGCATGATTCAATGTCACTCAAGCCAGGTGTGTCATTATGGTTCGTATGTATGTTTTTACGAAATTTATGATATGATTTATATGCGCCCCCACATACTCAGTACATATCTTATGCTGACCCACATATTTCTCTATGGGCTACATTTTTACCATGATGTAGGTTCAGGTACTCAGCTGCAACTGCGATAGTGATATCCGAGTACCGCATCTACATTCCTTAAGTGGTGAGTCCTCATGGTTCGAGGACCAAGTTGCTAGTTTGGGTGCTGTTGTTTTGTAATCCCTTTGGTCTGTTGATTCAGTTGGGGATTTTTCCCAATGGCTCATTGATTTTGCTATATAGAGGCTATGTCAGACTAGTGTATTGTTGGATTGGTTTATGTATAGACATTCCATATATGTACAGTCTAACGATATTCCATGCCATGTACGATGTGATATGATATGTACTTATATTGATATCCTTAGCATAGCATGTATGTTGTTGTGTTGGAACCCAAAGGTAGTGTTTTGGCTTAAAGGGTTAGCTTGAGGCTACGTGTACGCTTGGACACCGTGTGGAATCTCAGGATGATATTTTGGGGTGTTACAAACTTGGTATCAGAGCCTAAGGTTGTGAAGTGTCCTAGGGGGTCTGACAAGCTGTGTTACGTTGAGTCTTGAGCATCGGTGTGTAGCGCGCAACACCTATGATCAAGAGGCTACGGGGCATTCTAGGAAAATTCATTTCTTTCTTTCTACAAGAGTCTATCATGCTTACAACTATTTTCTTATGCTGTTAATTTGTGCGTTTTTATGATAGAAAATGCCTCCACGTCGAGTTTGCGAAAATAACAACCAACCTCAACATGTTGATCCAGTACATAAGATGATATCCCTTGCCAAATTTTGAGCAGCTTTTCAGATGCTAGCCCAGGTAGTTACCGCCAATACTCAGGCCAACGCTCCACCTCCGTAGCAAAATAATTCGGTAGCAGTATGAATTTGTCACTTTATGCAGATAAATCCACTAAAGTTTTATGGTTTGAGAGTAGGTGAGGACCCACGCAGATGTATGTTGATGAAATAAAGAAAATTACACAGATTATGCACGTGACTGAGGAAGAAAGTATGGAGCTGGGTTCTTATTAGTCAGTTGCCTATGACTGGGTACAGATGTGGAATAAGGGTAGAGAGGAAGATACCGCTCTGGTGACTTGGCAATTGTTCTAAGATGCTTTCTTGGATAGATTGTTTCCTCTTAAGTTACGGAAAGCTAAGATAGAGGAGTTTATGAATTTGAGACAAGGTTCCATGTCGGTTAAGGAGTATTGTCTTAAGTTTAATCAGTTATCGAAGTATGCTCCCAATATAATAGCTAACTCAAGGACTAGTATGAGCAAGTTTCTAATAGGGTTGTCGATTTATATGGTGAAAGAATGTAGATCTGCTATGATCAATAGAGAGATTGATCTTCCTAGGTTAATGATTTACGCCCAATAGATTTAGTCAGACAAGATAAAGGAAAGAGAAAGAGTAAGAGGTATTAAGAGAGTCAGATCAGAGCAACAAGGGTCTGGTCAGACTAGATTCTCCGGAGATAGTCGCCCTCAATTTCAGAGGCATCCATTTATACCTACGCCTTCCTCAGCTAGTGCTCTCGTATATCGGGGTAGGCAGGAGCTAGGGAATAGGTCAGTACCTTTCATATCTCAGGACAGTGTAAGCAACCGGCCTCATCCTCCTTCGTGTGCTAAGTGTGGTAAAGACCATTTTAGGGAGTGTTATATGGGGCAGCGGGGCTGTTTTAGTTGTGGAAAGTTGGGCCACATACTTAGATACTACCCATATGCCAGACAACGGAGTCGTGATGCCCGTCCCCAATGTCAGGCTACCAGTGCCTCGCCTCCCGTAGCTCGTCTAGTTCCTTCTCAGGGTGCTTTATCTAGTACTACTGGCGGTCAACGCCAGAATTATTTCTATGTTATACCACCTTGTCAGGAGTAGGACGACTCTCCCAATGTTGTCACTGGTATGCTCTTATTTTCTATTTTGATGTTTATGTGTTGATGGACCCTGGTTCGAGTTTTTCTTATGTGACACCTCTGGTTGCTATAAATTTTGAAACGGATCCTGAACTAATTTCTGAGCCTATTTTAGTTTCTACTCTGGTAGGAGAGTCTATCATTGCTAAGCGTGTGTATAAGAAATGTCCCATTACTGTCTTTTATTGGGTTATGTACACTGATTTGATTGAGCTAGATATGGCTAACCTTAATATCATTCTGGGTATGGATTGGCTTTACTCATGCTATGCGTCTATTGATTGTCGTTCCTGTGTGGTCAAGTTTTAGTTTCCTGATGAACCTATCCTCGAATGGTCCAGGAGTTCTGTGATTCCTAAGGTTCATTTCATATCCTATCTTAAAGCTAGGAAGTTGATTTCCAAGGGTTGCATCCACCATTTGGTTTGGGTTAAAGATACTAAGTCTAAAATCCTAACCATTCAGCCAATTAATAATGTTAATGAGTCTCTTGATATCTTTTCGGAAGATCTCCCTGGAGTACCTCTCGATAGAGAGATAGAGTTTGGGATTGACCTTCTTCCCGATACTCAGCCTATTTCCATTCCTCCATATAGCATGGCTCCCGCGGAACTTAAAGAGTTAAAGGAGCAATTGAAAGATCTTTTAGACAAAAGCTTTATCAGACCTAGTGTGTCCCCGTGGGGTGCACCTGTCCTGTTTGTGCATAAGAAAGATGGTTCTTTGTGGATATGTATTGATTACCGACAACTTAATAGGGTTACTATCAAGAATAAATATCTGCTTCCTCGAATTGATGATTTATTTGATCAATTGCAAGGTGCGAGCTACTTTTTAAAGATAGACCTCAGATTCGGTTATCACCAACTTAAGGTTAGGGAATGTGATATCCCCAAGACAGACTTCCAAACCTGTTACGGTCATTTTGAATTTCTAGTGATGTCTTTTGGGTTAACTAATGCTCCAGCGGCTTTCATGGATCTTATGAACTGTGTATTCCGGCCATAGCTGGATTTATTTGTAATAGTGTTCCTTGATGATATTCTTATTTACTCCCGAAGTGAGGGTGATCATGTGGATCAACTCCGAATCGTGTTGGAAACTCTTCGAACTTATCGGTTGTATGCTAAGTTCAGTAAGTGTGAGTTCTGGATGAACTCTGTAGCCTTCTTGGGTCTTGTTGTTTCTTCCGAAGGTATTAAAGTTGATCCTCAAAAGATAGAGGCTATAAAGAGTTGGCCTAGACCTATTTCTTCTTCTGATATTCGAAGTTTCTTGGGTCTAGCTGGTTATTATCATCATTTTGTTGAAGGGTTTTCATCTATTGCGTCTTCTATGACCCGTTTGACCCCAAAAAAAGTAAAGTTCCTATGGTCTAAATCTTGCGAGAAGAGTTTTCAGGAGTTAAAGACTCGACTCACTTCAGCCCCTGTGTTGACTTTGCCTGATTGTGCTGATGGTTTTATGGTGTATTGCAATGCTTCTAGAGTCGGTTTGGGTTGTGTATTGATGCAAAAGGGCAAAGTTATAGCTTATGCTTCCGGGCAGCTAAAGCCTCACGAGAAGAATTATCCTACCCATGACCTTGAATTAGCTGTTGTGGTTTTTTCTTTGAAAATCTGGAGACATTATTTGTATGGTGTCCATGTCAACGTCTTCACGGACCATAAGAGCTTACAGTATGTATTCACCCAAAAGGAGTTGAATCTTAGGTAGAGACGATGGTTAGAACCGTTGAAAGATTATGATATGAGCGTACTATATCATCTGGGCAAGGCTAATGTAGTAGCAGATGCCCTTAGTCGGAAGTCCATGAGTAGCGTAGCACATGTGTAGATTGGTAAGAAGGAGTTGGCCCGTGAGGTACATCATTTGGCTAGATTGGGGGTTAGGTTGTTTGGTGATGATAAGGATAGTATAGGAGTCTAAAGCGGTTCCGAATTCTCTTTAGTTTCAGAAGTAAAGGAGAAGCAAGACAGGGATCCTACCTTGGTCAGGTTAAAAGAGTCAGTTAAAGACCAAAAGGTGGAGGTTTTCTCCCAAGGAGGATATGGTGTTTCGAGACTCTGAGAAAGATTATGTGTTCCTGATGTTGATAACTTGAAACAAAGGATTATGATGGAAGCACATGGTACGCGATACTCCATCCATCCTGGTGCTACCAAGATGTACCACGATTTACAAAAAATCTATTGGTGGAAAGGCATGAAGAGGAACATAGCAAAATTTGAGGCGAAGTGTTCCACGTGTCAACAGGTTAAAATAGAGCATCAAAGGCCCAGTGGCATGATGCAAGAGTTTAGCATTCCTACTTGGAAGTGGGAAAAAGTGAATATGGACTTCATTATTGGTTTGCTTCCTTCTCATCGCCATCATGATTCAATTTGGGTTGTCGTAGATCGGCTAACAAAATCAGCTCATTTCTTGCCTGTGCATTCATCGTAATAGCTGAAGATTATGCTAGAATATATATTTAGGAACTCGTCAGACTTCATGGAATCCCTTTGGCTATTATTTCTGACAGAGGTACTCAGTTTACCTCTCAGTTTTGGAAATCTTTCCAGAAGGGTCTCGGTACCCAAATTCATTTAAGTTCTTCTTTCCATCCGCAAAAAGATGGTCAGCCCGAGCGGACCATTCAGACTTTAGAAGATATTTTGAGGGCTTGTGTGCTTGATTTTAAAGGTAGTTGGGATGAGCACTTAGCATTAATCGATTTTGCTTACAATAGCAGTTTTCATGCTACTATTGGAATGACCCCATTTGAAGCTTTGTATGGTAGAAGGTGTAGATCACCCATTGGTTGGTTTGAAGTTGGTGAGGCTTCCGTGACTGGACCAAATATGGTGTTTGAGACCATGAAGAAGGTTAAGTTAATTCGGGAAAGGTCTAAATCGTCAAAAATCATACACAAATGTAAGGAGGAAAGACCTTGAATTTGATGTTGGTGATTTAGTGTACTTGAAAGTTTCACCCATGAAAGGGGTGAAGAGATTTGGGAAGAAAGGGAAACTAAGTCCCCGTTACATTGGTCCCTATAAGATTGTGGATCGCATTGGGAAGGTAGCGTATAAGGTTGAATTGCCCGCGGAGTTATCTAACGTCCATCCGGTTTTCCATGCTTCTATGCTTAAGAAGTCTATTGGTGATTCTGTTGTGATTGATCCTTCCGAAAGCTCGGGTATTCAAGATAGTCTTTCATATGAAGAGATTCCGGTTGAGGTTTTTGACTTTCAAGTTCGTAGGCTAAGAAACAAGGAAGTTCCTTTGGTTAAATTGCTTTGGCGAAATCAATCCGCGGAGAGTGCTACTTGGGAACCCGAAATGGATATGCGCGCCAAATATCTCCACCTCTTTCCTATGAATCCTGAGCATGTCAAAGATATCGTTCTCTTTTGATTTAATCCTTATTGCTATGTTTATCTTGGCTTGTGTGTTTTCTACAATATCGAAAAAAATCTAGAATAGAGTATATGCTTCGACAAGATAATTTTTCTCTATATACTCATTTTCATAGTATTCTTGACCTACCTATCAACATTCGAGGATGAATGTTTCCAAGGGGGAGATGATGTGATGCCTCAGAAAAATTTTTCGTTAAGATCTCGAACGAAAATGTGTTGAATTTTGTTCTTTATCATGATTAATAATTTTTTTGTATAGAATATCTGGATATGCCACCAGTCATCGTGTAGAGCATTGAATAAGATTTCCAACTATATGTGGATCATCCAAAACAGACACTCGAGCGATGAGTTATGATCATTCCGATCTAACCGTGAATAGTGGTGAATAGTAAATGTGCAGGAAAAAAATACTGAGGCCAGGTGAATTTTAGGGTCAACTTTAAACGATTATAACTCCGTGTACATAATGATCTGGGTGAGCTACTATATATCAACAGAATTCTCTGAAAGTCCTCTTTCCAATGAAATTGGTTTCATTCAATTTGGCCATTGGAGAAAAAGGTTATGGTCAATATACTTCAGCATATCAAAATAGTCCACCAAAGGACAGATTTGACATTATTTGATTTTTAAGGGTATTTTGCTCATTTCTACTCCAATCCATCCGGGTAAACCATGGATTTAAGTCCAGTAAGAGCATTCAATAGCTCATTTTTCTCCAAAATTTCCTAAGGCTCAAACCCTAACCTTACTACTCCAAATTTCATCCTTCTATGTCTCTTGATTGAACCGTAGAAATTTCAAATTAATTTGGGATTCGAGTTGATCATGTTAAGGGCTTTGAGAAGCACCCTTTATTTTCGTGAATAAAGTTCCGGAGTCGGAACTTCATATTCATCTTCCATTTTTAGGTATGTGGGGCTTTGAACAAGATTATCCTTTCGATCTTGTGCCCGGTATTTCGGTTGAATTACATTGACATGAGATTTTAAATGTTTTACCATGAATTGGAAATATGGTTTTATATCTTATATTATTGTCCATGAGCTATGGGATTATGTCATCCGATATGTGTATGATGTTGAGATGGAATTATGTCCAAAAAGTATTTGATTATGAGAGTATGATGATTTTATTTGTTAAGCTTTGATTTATACTATCATTCCACTATTTCCTTATTATGAATTTATAAGTGATATTGGAAATTTTATATCCCTACTATGGGTTGATGTCTCAAGTGCCTTTAAATGAGAGTTGGATGGCAAATTGAGAAATATTGATATTGAAGTTGCAATGAGTCTTGTTATTTTCCGGATGGTTTTGATGAGTTAAATTGTTGAAAATATTATGTATTGAGTCTTCATATCCATGTCCAAAAGTCGAGTCGGTTATGGTTCAATGCATTGCTACTTTGTTGATGTTGAGGAAGATTAAAATGTTTTGAGCTAAAATGTGTTGAGTTAGGAATCCACAAATTGATATGATTTGATAAGTGAGAAAGAGATTTGATTTGGTCTTTATGATAGACCCTTGTGATGTTGTGGTGGATTTCCTAATGCGTTCTAAGCTTTTCGGGGAGTAGTACTTAGTACCGAGAGGGAAATTTGGTATTTCCCCGAACCTATGTGCCATCGTAGGGTTGTTTGATGATGATATTATTGGCCAGAGAGCCCGATTATGATTGTTACAGTTTTAAGGTTGTACTCCCTGGAAAAGAGTATGACGCTCCCGCCAACGGGGGTTTCAAACGTTGGTATTCCACGTAGCTCACATGGGGTTGTCGGTTATAGGAAACTCCCTTGTCCATAAGAGTCATGTTTATTGAAATACCGAGTCACTCCAAGTTTTGATGTGGTAAGTCAAGTTGCCTATGATGATCTATAATAATTTATGAGGTTTTTCTCCTTCATTTCCTATCTAAGATATTATGAGTTGCATGATTCAATGTCATTCAAGCCAGGTGTGTCATTATGGTCCGTATGTATGTTTTTACGAAATTTATGATATTATTTATATTTTGCATGCTCCCCCACATACTTAGTACGTATCTTGTGCTGACCCACATATTTCTCTATAGGCTACATTCTTACCATGATGTAGGTTTAGGTACTCAGCTACAGCCGCGATTGTGATATCTAAGTGTCGTATCTATGTTCCTTCAGTGGTGAGTCCTCATGGTTCGAGGACCAAGTTGCTAGTTTAGGTGCTGTTGTTTTGTGGTCCCTTGGGTCTGTTGTGTTAGTTGGGGGTTTGTTCCAATGGCTCGTTGATTTTTCTGTATAGAGTCTATGTCAGACTAGTGTATTGTTGGGTTGGTTTGTGTATAGACATTCCATATATGTACAGTCTAACGATATTCCGTGCCATGTGTGATGTGATATGATATGTACTTATATATATATCCTTAGCGTACCGTGTATATTGTTGTGTTGGAACCCAAGGGTAGTTTTTTGGCTTAAAGGGTTAGCTTGAGGCTACATGTAGCCTTGGGCACCGTGTGGCATCTCGGGATGATATTTCGGGGCATTATAATACATCATAGTGCAAAGAGTTTTACAAATGTTGTGGGAAAGTTACATTCTTATGAATTATGGAACAAGAATTATACTTGTAAGAGTTTCATAAATTGTATCTTATAACTTTAATAGAAACATTCACATGATGGCATGACTGACATTTTGACCTGAAAGATTGGGCTAAGATATTCTATTACAATCATCTACTGCCCGAGATTCTGGAAAATAGATTGACATGAGATTCCAATAGGAGATAAAACAATTATTAATAGTAAAAAGTGAACTCAAACTCCCAATCTAAGAATCTGACAATATCAATATGGGAAATTCAATTGTCAAAGAGCTATTTAACAGGCCAACAGGTCAATATTTTGGGAAAACAAGAAGAAAATCATACAAAGCAACTAGTGAAAGTCTTACAATTGGTGGAACAATTATACAACCAGTGCAATAGTCATATAACTAGTTATACAAATGCTTATAAAGCTATAATTGTTTTATACCATATCAATAGTTAAAAGGATGAAAGATGATGAACAAATAAAGACGTTACTTTTCTTTTCTTACCCAAAGTATCTAGGGACATATATTTATACGTTTAATTGAGGAATAGGAGTATGAGAGTTTCTTCAATTTTAGTTTATCTTGAACAAACTGAATTGGTGACCATGAAATTTGAAGAATACATAAAGATGGTCATACACACCTTCAAAGGTTAGAGAAACTAGTGATAGGAAAGAAGAGAACAAAGCTTGATTCTTAAGCCAATTCTCCTGTTTTTCTTATGCTTGAGTTTGAGAGAAAGGAGAGAGGTGTTAAGGCTGAAAAAATATTTAAAATTGATAAGAAAGAATTTTTAAAAGGTATTGGGGGTTATGAGAAAAGTAAAGGACGAAAAAACGCCTCCCCCCCCCCGGAATGTGAAAAGATAAGAAAAGAACAGAATTTTTTTGTCTAGTAGGCTGTTCTGACTATTCTTTGCAAAACATACGTAACATTTTACTCGAGACTTGATTTATGATCTGTTGGTGGTGTTGGAAACAAGATTCAAAAATATTTAATTTGATAGGTAGTGAGTCACGTAATTCTATGTATTATAGGAGAAATGATCATTTAAGTTTGATCCTTGTATGAACCTGTAAGAAAACTTAGTCATTAAAGAACTTTTCAGTTCAAATTTATTTAGAGATTTCTTATTCCCTTAATTCATACTCAATGTCCTACGACACTTAAGACATGACCTTTACACCTACATCTAATAAAATTCCTAGATTCAGGTGTAAGTAAATATGAAGAGCGGCCATATTTGCAACACCCTGAATGTTCGAACTAAAGATAAAACAACTATGACCGCTCTTCAAATGTACTTGGACCTAAATCTAGGAATTTTATTGGATCTAGGTGTAAAGATAATGTCTTAAGTGTCGTAGGGACATTAAGTATGAATTAAGGGCAAAATAAATCTCTAAATAAATTTGAATTGAAAGGTTCTTTAATGATTAAGTTTTCTTACAGGTTCATACAAGGATCAAACTTAAACGAGCATTTCTCCTATAATACATAAAGTTATGTGACTCATTACCTATCAAATTAAATATTTTTGAATCTTCTTTCCAACGCCACCAACAACTCATAAATTAGAGTCTCGAGTAAAAATTTATGTATGTTTTGCTAAGAACAGTCAGAACAGCATAGTAGACAAAAATTTTCTGTTCTTTTCTTATTTTTTCACATTCCAGGAGGGGTTATTTAATCCTTTAATTTTCCCATAACCCCTTATACCTTTTAAAAACTTTTTCTAATCAATTTTAAATGTTTTTTCAGCCTTAACACCTCTCCCTTTTCTCTCAAATGCAAGCTTAAGAAATATAGGAGAATTGGCTCAAGAATCAAGCTTAGTTCTCTTCCTTCCTATCACTAATTTCTCTAACCTTTGAAGGTATGTAAGACCACCTTTATATATTATTCAAATTTCATGTTCACCAATTCAATTTGTGTAAGATAAACTAGAATTGAAGAAACTCTCATACTCTTATTCCTCAATTAAACATATAAATATTTTTTTCCTAGATACTTTGGGTAAGAAAAGAAAAGTAACATCTTTCTTTGTTTATCATCTTTCAGCCTTTTAACTGTTGATATGGTCTGAACCAATTGTAGCTTTATAAGCGTTTGTATAACTAGTTGTATGACTGTTACACTTGTTGTATAATTGTTCCACCAGTTGTAAGACTACTTCACTGGTTGCTTTGTATGATTTTCTTCTTATTTTCGCAAAATATTGTCTATTAGCTTGTTAAATAGCTTTTTGAAAATTGAACTTCCCATATTGATATTGTCAGATTCTTAGATTGGGAGTTTGAGTTGACTTTTTACTGTTAATAATTATTTTATCTCCTATTGGGATCTCATGTCAATCTGTTTTACAGAATCTTAGGCAGTAGATGATTGTAATGAAATATCTTAACCCAATCTTCCATGTCAAAATCTCAGCCATTCTTAAAAGTATAATTCTTGTTCCATAATCCATAAGAAGTCCCGCAACATTCGTAAAACTCTTTGCATAGTGATGTATAAATTATGAATTTGCAAGTATTAGTATAATAACACCAACTTCACAGGAATTCCCCATTGACCTAATAGGTACTTAATAATATTAATATGAATATTTTTACAAGAATGCTTCCAATCATGTACATGAGTTATATCATATCGAACAATGAAATTACTTATCACGACTCTCTAATATTAATAGTGCTAACTCATGAATATGAACCTATTATAGTTAACTCTCAATATAAGCCTAAAGTAGTTATACATAATTATGAGTCTAAAAAGTCTAAACCATGAGCACGAGCCTAAAAAGGCTAAACTATGAACATGAACATAACAAGACTAACATTTTAATCAACAAATAATTAGATAAATAAGAAAACGTCATGAGCATAAGGAAGTTAGTTAGCTGATCGTGAAGGCATAGGTTGAAACAAAAATTGCCCGAAACTATATTTGCCAACATAGGATAGAGATTATTCCACAAGTCAAATGACTTTTTTTTTCACGTTTCTTCAAGAGGGGCTAACCATGAATACTTGCTGGCAACTTATGTCATGTCATGTATTATGCCCGGCAAAGTATAGGATGGCTTAGCTGATCGGAACGAGATCAGACTCTATGTGCTTACATGATGATTTATGACGATTCACTACTTTCTCCTACAAATAATCAAAGGAATTACATCTACCTTACTTGGTCAATTATAAATTTAATTTATATTCTTGTTCCTTTCCAGTTATCTTCACTTATTTTTTGAATTTTATTGTCATTTTTAATCTCTTGTTTTACTGCCATCTTGATGTGGTTTTACATACCAATACATTCCACGTATTAATTTTCTTTGGCACTACATTCTTTTATGATGTAGGTTCTGGATCTCAAGTCCGCATTCAAGCGCCTCATTAGGATTATCATCTTTTGCAATTGGTGAACGTCTTTTCTACCTGGGGTATATTTAGATTTGATAATTTCTCTGTGTTCCTTTCAGTATCAGGGTATTCTGGAGCCTTTTCGCGACATTTATAATTAGTCAGTAGACGCTTCACATACTGGTTTAATTGTTAGAAAGATCTTTTAATTTTTAGTCTTATTTATTATGACTATTGTGTCTTCAGATGTTATGTGATATTAAAGAACATTGATGAAAGACTTTCTCTGTTAAGAAATCTTATTTTATGTTGCTTTCTCTCTATTCATTATGTTAGGTGTATGCTCATGTGATATGCCAGAACGTTCGCTCATACTAGCAATAGTAATGAGTGCGTGTTAATTCTATGGCCTCGGCTCGAGGCATGACAAGAATCTTTATAAAATTATATGTATTTGAAAGTTTGTCATCTTAAATATTCACTTATAAAAAAATATGGAGATATGCACTCATCAATGCGCCACTTTATAATATCCTTATATATCATTTATGGACTTTAATTTGCTCATTTAGTAATACGACATAAATTTTTTTTATTGGTTTTCACAAATTGTGAGATTTTCATAATGATAAAAAAAATATAACTTAACAAATTCAAATTTATGTAAAAGAAAGAATTTTAACTTCAATTTAAAATCTATATGATTTAAGATTCTCATCACATGTCGAAATAAATTTTCATATTTGGTCTAATTATTAAGATCTTGAATAAATTTTATTTATTTTCACTTAAATTAAGCAGAATTCATCAATGACCCCCTAAAGTTAACACCTATTTTCACTTAGATACCTCAACCATCCATTGTTTATTTTAAACACCTCATAAAAAATTTTGTTGTGTCATTGTAACACTTTTTAACCAATTAGCTAAAATTATAAAGTGTAACACACTCGGGAATAACATAATACAATGATTAATAAGAAAACATATAATATTTGAATGTAAAAATAATAATTTAAAATTAAACTTTAAGTAAAAAAGGAGAAAAAATTAAATTTGAGCAAACATAAAAATAAAAGTATTTATTTTTTAAACCCCATCCCTCTTTCCTCTCTTCCCACATTACGTTTTGGTACAGTAACCCCCACTTTCTTTGGGGTTTGGGCTGTTGGTGACAAAAGAGTTTTAAAATGAGGTGTAGGTGACATAAGTCTTAATAATTGAGTGGAGATGAAAATTACTTTATTATAGATTAATAAAGTTGGGTAAGTTTGAGAATAGCTCAAAACTTTTTAAATTTATACTTTGATCTAAATGTTAACCTAATATAATAGGAAATAGAGGATAAAAAGATGTGTTTCTCTCTCTTCTCATCCATTGTTGTTTTCTCTCTCTTAGCGATTTTTGTTGTTCATTGTTGTTGTTGCTTTATTCATCATCTTCTACTTCATTATCATCATCTTCTACTTTATTATCATCTTCATCTTCTTTTTGTTGACCATTGTTGTTGTTGTTGTTACCGCTACTGTTGCTATTTGACCAATTTCTTAGGTCAAATTTTGTTTTGTACATCACTTTTCACTTTGGCATTACTTTATAGGAGAATTTGGTAAGTCAAATTATGAGTTTTAGTTGAATTTGTCATCTGGGTAACTACTATTGTGCTGTTTTTCCAACAATAGTTAGCACACGAACATAAATGCAATATAATAGCCATCTGTTCAAGCAGATCAATTATTTTTTGCGATAGATGAGATATCTATTTTAACGGAAGACTCATATGTTAAATTCGTATTTATGATTCTATAGGCCATAACATGAATCAAAAAGATGGGTCATCTGTTCCAACTTATGGCCCATTTATTGCAACAGATTAGTTATCTGGTGCAACACGATAAATATTTGTTGCAACAGATTAGAAACCTGTTGCAACAGAAGTTGAACTCGATTACAATGGATATGTTGTCTATTCCAATAGGGTAAATATCTGTTGTAACCTATTATTAACCTATTGCAACAGAACCTGAACTCGATTCCAACAGATGGTAAATATCTTTTGCAACATACTAGTAACCTATTGCGATAGAACCTGACCTCGATTCTAACAAATCGCCGTCTGTTACAACAGGTAAGTCATTTGTCTCAACAGGTTAATTATCTGTTATAATATGTCACTCATATATTGGAATCAACTTCAAAGGTGCTTTAGTATTGTAACATATATCCCAACAGACACTTCATCTAATGCAACAAGTATATAGTCTGTTGCAATATATGATTCACCTTTTATAACAGATGACTCGTCTATTGAAATCAACTTCAAGAGCGTTACATGAATCCCAATAGGTAAGTAATATATTGCGACTGATCACTTACTTGTTGCAACGATCACACATCTATTGGGATTTATTTATGGAACTATGAAATCACTATCAACTTTTTTTAACAAATGACTTTATTTAGGTACCACTAATGGAGTGATCAATAACAATAGTGGTGGATTGTCATTGTCAATGGATCGAGAAGAGCAATCGATATATATGGCATTAGAAAGAGGGTGAAACACTAGAGACAATAGCTATGACAATCCAAAGTGATGTTTTGTATGATGATTTTGTGAACTTAATCATCAGCTATTGTGGGATGAATTATCAATTGGAAGAACTCGTCATTAGCTACATGCACAACTCTTTTGAAAATTAGAGGGTACTGCTTTTCATGATAATCGATCAGGTTTGGTTGCGTGCTTATCTTAATGATTCATCTAGGCTAGTGTTAAGGGTGTACGTGGTTGAAAATACAAGAGAGAATAAGAACCACAACGTAGAAGAAGAAGAACAACAAGAAATCTTTGATGATAGATTGGATGATCTAGACATGAAAATTTCAGATGATGATTAAACACCTACGCCCATTGATGTGACCAATACGGTGGGCAGTTCATTTTGATAGACATAGCTTTACAATCTTCAAGACTATGGGACCGACTTTTTCAAAGGAATGTCATTCAAGGACAAGAATAACTATCTACCACTTTGTTTATTTCTTGCTTGAAAAAAAATTTCAGAATAAAGAAAGTAATTAATTCGAGCAGTGTCTTTTGCTATAAGTGTGCAAATCCAAACTGCAAGTGGTGGTTGAGAGTGGTGAAGTACGTAAGTTCTGATAGATTTGTCATTCATAAACATAAAAAGCATCACACTTGTGGTTCAGAGCTTATCTCAGGCCAAAATCCTCACGCCACGACAAAGGTCCTCAGTGAATATTTCATGAGTTATTTTCCCGATGGCAAAGGACCTTTTAGAAAGGTTATGGCTAATCAACTCCTTACGGAATTGGGTGTCCTGGACAGTTATTAAAAGATATATAAGGCTATAGGGATTGCCAAGGACTTGATTAGGGTACACACAAGCATGGGTATGTAGTCCTGGATGCCTACTGTTACATGATTAAGTCCACAAATCCCAGAAGTAAGACGACATTGCATGTTGATGAAAATGGAAGGTTCAAGTACTTTTTTGTATCCTATGGTGCTTAGATTCAAGGTTTTTGACATTTGAGAAAAGGCATAACCATCGATGGTACCTTCTTGAGGAGCTGGTATAATGGAGTTTTGCTAGTAGAATGGTGCAGGATATGGACAATCACATCTTTCCTATCACTTTTTGTATAGCGGATAAGGAATGCAATGCCTCTTATGAATTTTTTTTAAACCACTGTGAATCTGTGTCGAAGATACCGAAGAGTTGCATTTTATTTGGTTGTTGCATCAGGCATCTTGGAGAGAATATTTGGACCAACTATCACAATGAAAGGGTCGTGACCCTTTCTATAGAGTAGCTAAAGCATGTAGTAGAGACGAGTTTTTAGACCATTTTAATCAAATAACAGATGTGAATCCTAAGTTAGCAGAACTTCTCATACGTGTCGGTTTCAAGAGATGGAGCTGGGAATTCTGTTCGGTAGATAGGTACATTTGTATGAATTTAATGTCTTGTTTGAGTTACAAGTTTAGTATGATATTGTACTAAGTGATTCTTTTGTATAAGTACAATACTATGACATCAAAAAAAACTGAATCGATGAATTCATTGTTTGGTGATGAAAGAGAATTTTCCATCAAGGTTTTATTTGAAATAATAAAATAGAAGTATGTCTGATCTTTTAACAAAAGGCGTGTGCAGTTGAGGGCCCAAGAAGAACCCCATTTGTTCTAGAAATAAAAAAATAATATCAATGAACATCAGTTTTGGGAATTGGTTATTATCTCATAAAATAGCTGATTACAAATTCAGTATCACTAGTCATGGTGATGTTGCCACGGTTGATCTTCAAATAAGATCTTGTATGTGTAGAGTTTTTGACTTGGAAAAAATACCCTATACACATGCTATGATAGTGCTTCGAGCTCAATACGGTCTAAAATATGGACCTAAATTTTACGAGCACTCCTCTCAATAATATTCGCTGGAAAAATATAAAATGGCATATTGTGGGCATATTACTCTGGTGCCTCCCGAAGAATCTTGGGTTGTTCCTGTATAGCTTTTGGGGAGATTAATACCTTCTCCATATATTGATTCAAGCACTATCAAACCGGGAATAAAGCCATATAAGAGGAGACATGGAGTTAAAGAATCATTTTCATCAAGAAGTAATAAGTGCTCTGTATGTAAGTGCTTTGGCCACAAAAGAACTACATGCCTGGATCGTAATCCACCATGATCGTTTTAATTGCAAAAACTTGTGTTGTTGTTTTTTGGGGACTTTTATATATTTAACTTATTGTTGTGAACGTAATGTTATTATTTATTATATATAAAATATCTTTTCTAATAACTTGTGCATTAATGATAACGCTCAAACTACACCTCTCTAATGAGAATGTAAGCGATCGTTGTCAATATATAACCCAAGTAGGTTGGGATCGAATCCCACAGGGAATATGGTGTGAACTTAAGTTGTTTGCAATTTAATCAACTAATAGTTGGATGTTTTCTGAAATTGGGGGTTTTGGAGATTAGCCAATAATTGATGGTCACTTTAGTTTCAGTGTTTGTAATCAAGAGTTTATGGAAAACCAGAATTATGTTCACTATGGGTTTTAGTACTTGACAGATGCTAATAGTGATTCAAGATTCTCATAGTAGGTAGTATAACAAATTATCTTTATCAAAGTTATGCCTAAATATCTCTTAACCTACTTAAGCATTTAATTACCTAATCCTCTCAGACTCAGGGAATTTATATTTACTAACCAGAATTCACCTCACATTAATCAACCTTGTTACAGTGTCAATTATTAAATGAAAGTTTAGTGTTTCCAAGTCCCTGTCAATAATTCACTTCCTACTATATTTGATTTCTTATCTCAAGCAAATCAAAGAAGGTGCTATCTATCATTTGCAACCAATAGACAATAATTAAAATCTCGGAATTATCAAGGAGTCCTATTACCTTTAGAATCTTAAACACTTAGCATCTTACCAAGACTTAACTCATAGATCCCATAATTCGGGTTAAAGATATTTAGCCACTCATAATGTAATAAGCGAAACAACTAGATGTATTCATAATTTGATAGATGAACTTACCACAAGATGAATAGTAACTAGTGATTCTCAGATTAGATCACAATAGAAATCCCAAAACATTGATGAAAATCTCTTCAAAGTTAATTATTTTTCAAGCCAAGAAACTAGAGAGAAAAGTAAACATATACGTGTGTCCCAAAATAGGTTCCCTCCCTTAGAAAACCCTAAACTATGCTTTAAATAGTTCACCCTAATTATGGAAACAAAATCACAAAGTTCAGCGATTTCTTGGATTTGATGACAATATTCGTGACACCTTATCAGGAGTCTGACGACTTATCACAAATGTTGTCAGCTTCTTCTTCAGTTTTAGCACTTCCTGCTTAAGGTTGACGGTAAAACCTGATGACTTATCAACTCTTTAATGAATTATCAGGGAATGTCATCACAACTTTTATCTGAGGTCTATTCTCTGTCTAAGGATGATGGTATCTCTGATAACTTATCACATGGCTGATGACTTATCATGAATGTCGTCAGACACACTTCTCTTCTATTAGCTTCATATTTCAACTCTTTTGTTTTCATCCTTGTTGGTTCTCTTGCATTTGGATTCTTCTGCAAAATCAAAGATAAAATAATCAAAAATGACAAAAGTTGCTTAATACCTTACAATTATTCTCAGTTAAAAGCCTCAAATGTGTTAGCATCTGCTTACACATTAATTAATAAAAAAGGCAAAACATGAATTAAATAATACAATAGCCAATAATTATTTTTAACAGATTACCCATCAGTGGCAACAGATGGAAATTAGTTGGAAGAACACAACACAGTTCAATCAAACTAGAATGTTTTCCTCCAACGGATGACAAATCTGTCGCAACAGATGGATAATCTATTGACAGAAACCCAATCGATGTCCAATCTTTTCCAATACATGGTCCATCTATTGAAAGAACTCAAAATCCAAAATTTTCATTGCTATTAATTCAAAATTGCTCCTTGCCTCCAACCGTGGACATATTAACATGTATGTTTAGAAGAAATAGATAGAATGAAAATTGAATAAGAATTAAAAAGCCAAAGTCAACTAAAAATAATTTTTTCATTAAATGAAAAATAAAATACATTAGGTACAGATCTAACATAGAAAAATTAAAATACATACGCTAAAATAGAAAATAAATTCTAATGATTATTATTATTATCATCATTATTATTAATGACACCCGGCCAATCAACTCGCAGCAGCAGACCCCTCATCAGCCTCTGCATCTCTATGAACATCATCGCTCTCACGACGACCAATTCCCTTTGAAGGTTATTAACCTACCTTCGAAGTTCCCGCACTGTGTTGTGTAGAATAGAAATGTCCCAAACAGGATCAACCATATCTAGAACATGCATAAATTGACAAATGTAAAGAAAAGAGTCCAAATATAATACAAAATATACTACCAACTGATAGATTTACACCAGAAAAAAACTTACCTCAACGAGAAAGGAATATGCTCTTTGAAGAGAAGTGGTTGAAGATGTCATACAAAAAGAAAAAATGCAAGAAATAAATAAAGTTAATTAGAATGAATATTATGGAGGGACCTATTTATAGAGGATTGAATCTGGATGTGTCATGCCAAAAGGCACGACTGTTCAACTCCATTGTATTAATTAAATTCAAACTGGTGGCATTTTGTTTTTGTGAAAAGTTGCGACTTTTTCTTTTACATTAATACTTTTCAACTTTTCAAAATAATTTAAGACTTGATAACAACTGTTATTATTGAGATGTTGTAATAGATCATCCATCTACCGCAACAGATTTACCATCTATTGCAACAGATGGTCTGTATGTGCAACGGATGGTCTGTTAAAATAAATTTACCATCTATTGCAACAGATGGTTTGTATGTGCAATAGATGAGACATCTGTTGCAACATATATATTATCTGTTATGACAAATGGACCATCTGTTGGAGGATATATTTTGATTTCTTCGAACAACTGATTCATCAGTTACAATGGATGAAGAATTCAATTCATCAACTGTTTTGAATGTATTAGATAAAAATTCATGACTCTTCACCTATTTTTAAATAGTTATCACATATGTACAGATGAATAAACACTGTCTGGTCTATCCTAATGGATTTACCATATGTTGCAACATCTGTTGCAATATATGTATTATCTGTTGTGACAGATGGACCATCTTTTTGAAGAGATGTTTTGATTTCTTCTAACAGTTGATTCATCTGTTACAATAGATGGAGAATTCAACATGTCAGCTATTTTAAATGTGTTAGATAAAAAGTCATGACTCTTCACCTCTTTTTTAATAGTCATCACATGCGTACAGATGAATAAAGACTATCTGATATGTCTTGATGGGGTAGAAAGAATAAGGTGCATGCAGATAAACGGATCCACTTTCATGCGGGGGAGTTATGTATTATTGATCAGGCTACCATGACAGACACACATAAAGTACAATGATTTTGTGAATGTAGTTTTTTACTGACTAGACATTGATCCTTCAAACAAGATCCTGCATTGTATAATTTAATTTGATAGGTATGAACTTATAAGGCCAAAGGGTTCCAAGATGGTGGTGTCTCTACCCTATTACAATTTAATGATATTTTATGCTCATGTTTTTGTGTCAAGTTTGAGAAAGGGTAAAATTTTTTGGCAGTAGTGTAAATATCCAATAGAGATTGGACCAATTTTAATGGCGCAATGGACATCTTTAAAGTCTTTCGAAGCATCGTACAATAGAAAACAATGAATGGACCAATAAAAATTCCCTTGGTCCAAAATTATATGAATGGGTTGCTTGAGAAGACTATTATACAACAGAAGGTGCTTGGGAGAATACCTGTGTGGGTAGGGGGATGGAAAAAACCATATATCATCTCAGACCTTGTTTAAGAGGAAACACAAGGAAGCAAGTAAGGAACTTCTAGTGAATTTGGCCAATGAAATTGACATGAGAAACAAAAAAATTGAATGATCTTCAAATGTAGAAGTGTATCCACATATAAAAATCTGTCAGTTGTTGAAGAAAAAGAAGAATGGTCAAGAGGACTAGACTAGTCACTTTGCTAGAGATTGCAACTAATGAGCATGACCTCAATGAAGAATCACAAAGTGCAGGACCAAAAGTCTAAGAAAGAAGCTTCATAATCACAGGAGATTGGTAAGATTTTCAGTCAAGAATAAAACTTGAACCAACAACTGTAGAAGTAAAAGTAAGGGAAGCCAAGGCATTAATTTCTGAAGTCTAACTTGCATTCCATGCCTTCTGTTTGTGGCAATGATAAGGTCAATGGCAGTAGAAACAAAAAGGTCTAAAGTAAGGTAGAAAACCTATGCCTTGTTGTTTCCACTGCCTTTGACCTGACCAAAGCCATAAAAAGGAGGCATGGGATGCAAGTTTAACTTGTGAAATTTCCACCTTGGCTTGATCACTTATTTTTAATTCAGGAGTAGTTGGTCCAGGTTTCAATTTTGACTAACAATCTTACCACCTTTCATGCTCGCAAAACTTCTTCTTTAGAGTTCTGGTCCTGTATTTTGTGTGTCTTCATTCAGGCCATGCTAGCGAGTTACAGCCCCTCAAAAAAGTGCACAGCTCCAGTCCACTTGAGCATTTTTCTTTTTCAAGAATGACTGATTGATTTTCATTTTTTGGATATACTTTCACATTCGCATCTCATTCAGTTTTTTCATTTTTCATGTCAATTTCATTAGCTAGTTTTGCTACACTTCCCTTCCTACCCTGTGTTTCTTTTTTAATAAGGTCTGATTTGATATATGGCCTTCTCTACCTCCCCGTTCCCACACAGATATTCTTACAATAACCTTCTGCCGTATAATAGTCTCCTCAAGCAACCCATTCATATATATTTGGACCAGACGAATAACTATATTCATTTTCAGTCTTTTTTGCAGTAGTGCAAGGCTTTAGAGGCCTTTTAAAAGTCTATTGAACCCTTAAAGTCAGTGCAATCACTATTTGAATATTTACACTTCCACCAAAAACCTAAACCCTTCTCCAAACTTGACACATAAACATTACCAAAATCTTCATTAAACCGTAATAGGGTATTGGCACCACCTACTTGGTCCCTCAGCCTTACCTGTTTGAACCTAACAATCTTAACTCTAAAATGCCATATCTTGTTTGAACGATTAACGCCTAATAGGTAAAGAACCAACAGTCACAAAATCATTGTACTGAATGTGAATTTTCAGGATAAATTAATCAGTAATACATACCTCCCACATATAAAGTGGTTCCATCTATAAGTAGCTTATTCTTCCGAACCCATCTTTACTCTAGCCTTTAATGCTGGTCGGGCAAAAGTTGATCCAGTTTCACTTTCTTTTATCTACAAACAAGAGAAATACATTTGATGTCAAACAAGAGAAGGACAAAAAGAGCATTACAAAAGAGTAATACAAAATTGAATGAATCAATAGATAACCAATCCAATGTAACAAATTCCCTATTTGGTCAACTAATGAGGCATCTGTTGCAACAGATAGATGGCATGTTATAACAGATGGGTCATCTGTTTGAATAAATCTAACCAACCTTGCTACTGGTTTGATTTCTTCAAACAGATGCTCTTTCTGTTCCAATAGCTAATTCATCGATTGCAACAGTTGAGGAAACTATTGCAACACCACCACCAACAAAATCAATAACAAAGAAACAACACCATATGTTCCAACACCACCAATAATAAAAACACCACATGTTCCAACACCACCACCACCCCCAACAACAACAACACCAAAGTAACAAACAAAAGACATAAAAAAACTATACTGACAACAAGGCTTTTTAAGTTCTTATAATAGATCACATTTTTTGCATATTCAATAAAAACAACGATTCGTTCATTCAAGACTTAAAAGTCACCTTTTCTTTAATTTTCTCAATAAATAGAAAATTGGTAATGGGTAAATCATTAATAGCAATAGATGTAAATATCTAATTTAAGTAACATACAAAGAAGAAGACGAGAAGAAAAGTGCAATAGTGAACCATACCTGCAATGTCAAAAAAGCAAAGGGATCAAAACATCCAGTTCAGTCGATAAAAGATATTAATAGGTTGAGATCCGAAAGGATCCTCATCCGAAAGAAGAGAGAAAAGAGAAGAAAAATATAAAAAAAGAGAATTGAGAATAAAAAAAGAGAGAGATGAGTTGAGTTTCTTATCTTGAGTTTATGGCTGAAGGAGAAAGTATTCTACTCCCTCCGTCTCAAATTAGTTGAGTTGGCCCCTATAGACTTGGCATATCCATTAAGAAAAATATTTATTAGGGGCCTATTTTATAAAATTAGCCTTATTAATTATGCTTTGAAAATATAAATTTAAATATATACAACTTATTTAGTCATTTAATAATAAGGGATTATCGAAAGAACATATTAAATCCTCTTGATTTCATCATTAAGTCAACTAAATTAAAATAAATACTTTTAGAAAAAGGGTCAACTAAAATGAAATTGAGGGAGTAGATATGGGTTTTAACTATTCATTAATAACTTTGAGGGGCACGAGGAGACGCTGACATTAAAAAGACAAGATAAGACTACTCACTGAGGAGATTTTTGAGTTATCCAAGTAATATTTTTTACCACCTTAGTGTTTTATCTTTTTTTTATCTCGGATAGAAAATAACTAAATTGCTTTAAAAAATGATCTTAAAACATCAAAGTCGTACTTTGCAACAGATGACAATTTTTGTTTGAAAATTTCCAAAGCCCGGTCATCTATCACAACAGATAATTCCAACAGATGGCTAATCTATTGAAATAAATGACTTAATCTGTTTGATTAATTTCAACAGATGGGTCATCTATTACAATAGGTTGGACATTTATTTATATACAATTTTAATTGAGTTCATATGTTCAACTAATTACTTAATTGATCAATCTAGGACTAGGGATGAGTTCTCATAGAGTCAACTACAACTTCAATTGAGTTTTTTGTCAATCATATGATGAGACGGTGTTACATTTATCCCGACTAGAGTCGTCGATTAATATGTTTAACTAATACCTTAATTAATCATAGGCTCAACTACAACATAAGGCAACATCTATTTGATAATTTACAATAAATGGGTAATTTATTGTAATAGATGACTTTATATGTTTGACTAAGTTTAATAGATGGGTCATCTGTTGCAATAGGTTGAACCTTATTTTTATACAATTTCAATGAGTTCATATGTTCAACGAATGCCTTAATTTATCAATCTAGGATAAGGATGAGTTCTCATACGGTCAACTACAACTTCAATAGAGTTTTTGGGCAAATACATAATGAGACAGTCTGCGTTTCTCCCGACCAGAGTTGTCAATCGATCACTCTGAGGTGAAGAGATTCCTATTACCTAATATGTTCAACTAATACCTTAATTGATCATAGGTTCAACTACAACAGATGGTAGCACCTATTTGATAATTTATAATAGATGGGTAATCTGTTACAACAAATGACTTAATCTCGTTAATTAATTCCCACAGATGGGTAATTTGTTAGAACAGATGACTTAATCTGTTTGATTAATTTCAACAGATAGGTTATCTGTTGCAACAGGTTGAACATTTATTTTTATACAATTTCAATTGATTTTATATGTTCAACTAATGCCTCAATTGATTAATCTAGGACTAGAGGTAAGTTCTTATAGGGTCAACTACAACTTTAATTGAGTCTTTTAGAAATCGCATGATGAGATGGTATTGCGTTTATCCCGACTAGAGTCATTAATTGATCACTCCAAGATGAATTAATTCTTATTACCTTATATGTTCAACTAATACCTTTATTGATTAATTTAGGACTAAGGGTGAGTTCTCATAGGGTCAACTACAACTTCAATTGAGTCTTTTAATAATCACATGATGAGATGGTATTGCGTTCCTCCTGACCAGAGTCATCGATCTATCACTCTGAGCTAAATAGATTCTTATTACCTTATATGTTCAACTAATACCTTAATTGATCAATCTAGGACTAGGGGTTAGTTCTCATAGGGTCAACTACAACTTTGATTGAGTTTTTTGGCAAATGCATGATAAAACGGTACTGCTTTTCTCCCAACCAGAGTCGTTTATCGATCACTCTAAGGTAAAGTGATTCTTATTACCTAGTATGTTCAGCTATTATCTTAATTGATCATAGGGTCAACTATAATAGATGGCAGCACCTATTTGATAATTTATAACCGATGGGTAATATGTTGCAATAAATAACTTAATTTGTTTGATTATTCCAATAGATAGGTAATTTATTACAACAGATGCCTTAATCTATTTGATTAATTTAAACAAATGGGTCATCTATTGTAACTGGTTGAACATTTATTTTTATACAATTTTAATTGAGTTCATATATTCAACTAATGCCTTAATTGATTAATCTAGGACTAGGGGTGAGTTCTCATAGGGTTAACTACAACTTCAGTTAAATATTTTGGCAATCTCATGATAAGACGGTATTACTGTAACACCTAAATTTTCTGAACTGAAATGCTACACGGTGCCCATGATCCCAAAAGACCACAAGCTAACCCATGACTTATATCTGTACCTGAGCACTGAATAACCATACTGTAAAATATGCAAAACCATAATACTATCAGGCCATATGGTTCAAATATGAATAAACATCTGATAAAATAATATCTAAAAATAGTATAACAATACCAACATAAATCTGAAATAATTGTCTGACATATTGTAGTCTAAAAACCTCTAAACTGAACTAAATAAGGAGTTAAGGTGACATATTCCTAACTAACTCCGTCTACTGAAATAAACTGAAAATTGAAATAGTGATATGAATAATAATATAATTGTCCTCAAAGGATGAAGACTCACTGTTAATTACTGCTGCTGGATAACTTTGAAATTTCTAAGGGAGCTTTGGATCCCGTGCGTCCAAACCTATGGTATAAGACAGCATAGTGCAAGAAAAGTATGCATCAGTACTTTGAATGTACTGGTATACAAGTGAGGTAGTCAGAATGCATGGGGTTCATCTGTATAAACAATACTGACTAACATGAATGTGAGAATACATTCATGAATACATAATAACTGTAACTAAAACTGTACTAGTACTGGATACTGAATTCTGTGTACTGATTTACTGACATCTGAGTTTACTGAATAAAGAGGAACTGATGTTAAATTACTGATAAAGAAAATGACTATTTCTGATAGTTCTAATTATGAAGAACTGATCTGATTAACCGTATATAACAGTCCTAAAACTGAGTTTGTGATAACATGACTACTGAGTATGAATACTGATGACATGTATTTACTTATAACATATCATGACTGATAACTGAATTCTGATAACTGATATCTCTGATAATATGAGTTCTAATAACAGATACCACGAATGATTGTATCTAACAATCCTAAATCTGATGGAACTAGCTGAGTTCCGTACTATATCTGAGTTGATTATATCTGTTAGTACTCATATCCTAAAGAACTATCTGAGTTCTTTTACTGAGACTGATATTGAAACTGTGTGAAGTAGTTATCTAACCGACATGCCCTAAATACACTATGATAGCTAAGTTGGGGTCCAATCTCTACCCTAATTGGAAGGGTGTCAATACCGCGCCACTTGTAAGTACAAGCATTGAGTGACCCTCATCTGGCAGATACTCTAATGAGAACTGTGGGAACCCTCATCTGATAGGTTAAGCCACCTCATCTACCCTCAAATGACAGGTATTGATGTCTCAACCTATGCTGGCTACATAGTTCTGGAATGCAAGGACTACTTCTAAGAATCACAGCCTCTACTGGCAGGTGAGTTCCTATCCTTGGGTTTGCTCGGTGCTAAATCCTACTCCCAACTGAATGACACTGAACTTATTATATTGAACTAATTTACTAGTTCATACTAGAATTAACTAAACTATTACTGATTGTTCTGTTTATCTGAACTAAACATGGACTGAGTTTATTAAGTTCTGATGAATAGCGGAACACTACTGAATTCTGTTAGTTGACTAAATGCTATTGAGTTCTATTAGCTGACTGAGTTTACTGATATCTAAACTGAATACTAAACTAAACTGTACTGATACTGAGATTTACTGAAATCCATAGACTGACGAAATACTACTAAGATTACGTAGATTACTGAGTACTGAGTAAAACTGAACTGATACTGCCTTTACATAAGTTTGCCTGAGTCATGAGACTGACTAAAGTCTACTGAACATGGTTTGACTGAAAGTGTCGTGAAAACATGACATGACTTTAGGCACCCAGCTATATTTTTTGGGTACAAGTACCCCCAGGACTCTATGGAAGGAAACTGGCACATCATGAAAATTCTTGATCATAGGACTAAAGTCCGACATTCATAATACCATAAGTTGGGGATTTCATGAAAGCACTTGATAATCATAATCTTGTACATGAATAAGAATGTATCCTAAAATATCATAATTTCACAATTTTAATTTCACTTGCATGACATGAACTTGTATACATGCAAACATAATGTAGTTTCATTATTTAACTTTCATGAACTATTTGTCAAACCCTTGAAAAACACAACATCAACATGGAAATCATTTAGATCATGTAGTATTAACATGAATTCATTATTTAGATCACCAATGGATCACAAGGCATAATTATTCACTTGAACATTTTCACAAACACATGAAAGACATGATTTTATACTTAGGCATATATAACATGCTCCCAATTCATGACCATAACCACCAATTTCCATCTCAAGGCTTTCAACATATGATGGTCATGAGTCAATACACATGGGAAACATGGATATTTCATTCATCAATAAACATATATCGATATTATGGGTATAACATCCAACTTGCAAATCCAAAGAACTCAACATAAATCTCATATGAATCATACCACAAATAAATTAGTTTTCACGATTCTTGAAATAATTGATGGAATTAAAACTCAATTTAACATCAACAACATGATTATAAAGATCCCACAACAAAATATTCATGATACATAACTAAAAACTTAATTCTTGAGCTCCATGGATGAAAATAATCCATGAATGAACACTATGCATACCTTAGATTGATTATCCATGAAAGTTAACGGTAAAATTGGTTTGAATCTTGAAACCCCCAATTGAACCCTTACTTGTTCTTGATAATTTTTCAGAGAATTTGAGAAAAATAGAGTATATTCTACTCCAAATTAGGCTTAATGCCATGTTTGAGCATATATATAGGATGGGTAAGAGACTAAAATACCCCTGGAGAAAGAGAGAAAGACACAACTGTCCTATGTTGTTTTTAGGCTGATAGGCTGAAGTAAATTGATCATAACTCTTTGCTCCGATGTTTAAATTAGATGAAATCAATTGCATTGGAAAGAGGACTCAATGATATTTTCATCAATATATAGAAGCTCTCACAGTTCAAAATATTCAAGAATTTATAATCGTTTAAAGTTGACCCTGAAATGCTTAAAATTTCTGGAGCATGCTATAGAGCATACGATGCATGCAAATCGCATAGTGGTTCTATTTTGAAATCCAAACATGCCCTAAACGGATTCCATAAATTTTGAAAGTCACTCGAGATGTACTCTTGACTTCTCCGATCACAACACAACTTGAAAATCCAAAAAAAAAGTCGGAAAGGTTGTCAAATAAATCCTCAAAGTTCAGAGGTATAAGATGAAACTAAGTGTTTCTAACACTTAGAAAAATTCATCTAAGTGTTGGATTTCCTTATCAAGCCTTAAGGAGCTGAATTTGACTTAGGATTTTTATGGGGTCTTATAATATCTCCCCCTTGGGAACATTTGTCCTCGAATGAGACTTACTAAGAAGGGGAGAAGAGACCAACTGAGGTATTTCTAAACATGAATGACTGAAACATGATTTCATGACTAACATGATTTATAAGCTAAATTTGTATCAAACTAAACATACATATCTGATGCATGTGTAACTGATTTATGAATGAAGGACTGAGTATTTTGATGAACTGAGTTTCTCAAAATGAGAATACATATCTGGTGCATAACTAATAAGCTGAATCCATACATATCTAATGCATGATTATATGACTGAACTGGCTAGTGAACATGCGACTGAATATGCAATAGTAAAAGATGCCAAGTTTAACTAAAAACTGGGCATGCAACTAAATACCAAGTTTGGTACTAAAATCTAAATATGAGAATGAGTAAGTTTAAGGAAGACTGTTACATTGAACTTAAAATACCGATGAGTCTGAGATTAATTACTCAATATGCATGAGCGGAAACATAAGGGCATAATTGAGTCTGGAATATGATACATAAACTGAATATCATGATATGAACTGAGTCTGTAATGAGTGACATGGATAGAGTATCGTGAACTAAACTAAGCTATTGAGTACATGGCTTACGATTGAGATTTGGAGTTAGAAGGCCATCTTATAAGTAACCCTTCCTCTAAGCTAGATTCATGACGTGAAGAGAGGCCGATATATTTATGTCATAACAGTTTGAGGGATTAGAGTGTATCTCCCCCTTGGGACACTATGTCCCTTGAAGAATATTGGACTGCCTTTGCTAAAATATTGAGGAAAACTAAGGGGATGCACAAGGCATGTAGGAACTGAATCATGACATAATTATCTGATATCTGGAACTAAGGCATGATACATGATCTGGGTTATACTCTCAACTACTAGGATACACTATCTTGGAAATAGTTATATTCAAGCCTATCATTAATAATACACCCTTGTATAAAATAAGCATGCAAAAATCTTCTCTTAACATGAAATATTTTCTCTCTCCTATCTAAGCAACCGCTCATCACTACACTATTTTCATAAAGAGAGCTGACTGAAGGGTTAAATCAGGAGGACCTGAAGCATGAATCGATACAAACTGAACTTGACACATGATTGAAAACTAAGGAATAGAATATCAATAGCATGAATTTACCAAAAAGGTATAAACTGAGGATATACATAACGTAGTCTGAATTTATCTGATCTGGAGGGGCATATCATGAGTCATGAAAGCTGAGTATACTATAAAGCATGATACATGTACATGAGTCATGAGCTGCATGACCTAAGTTTTGAATTTTTGTATTTGTGAGACATGATTCATGACACTGAGTGATTTATATCTGACTCCCTATGTTGGGAACTGAAAGCACACATGATTCTATGGAAAATGTTTGAACATAAGTCGTGTTTATGGAATTGATTCATACTATGGGGTAAACTGAGATCCTTTATACTGGGAACTGAAACCGTACATAATTTATAGAAAAATGCATGATCGTGGTTCATGACCTTAGAGTTGATATGTAAGACTTGAGTGGATTTCATGATAGCTAAAGTACAAATCTTTGTACTGAGAAAAGGATGGGTTGGGAATCGTCTTCACTTACTGCTTTTCTATACATACTGTCACTATTACTGGAATCTAAGAGTCTGACTTGGTAACTTGATCTATCATCACATACTTATACTCTGTTCGACACCTGTCCATCCTACTAAACACATCAGCTTCTTCTGCTTCTTCATATACTACTACTATCACATCCACACCTTCATGCTTGATTTCAAGTAAATAAACTTAAATTCTAGCTTACATTGTTCAAGCCTCCTGAGTTACCTTGGTACAACTATCCCCATGAATACATAATCTAATAAAACTAGATAATACTATCCCAACTTATCTACTGCTAAACTCTTGGGTCCATGCTTAAAATTCTAGGTCTATACTGTCATAGGATTCTGAGAAGGGATCTAATGGCATATCAAAAATTGGATTTGAGTTTACAAAAGAGTTCTCATGATCATAAATAAAATATGTACAACTTTGGAACATCACTGAAATGAGGGGATATTGTCTGAGCATGTGGCAAATCCCATAACTGTCTCCAGGAATTGTATGAGAAAGCCGTACCTTTAGGATTTGAGCTTCACTGTTCCTGTTACCTTGAAATTAAGGTAAGGTTGACATGAGGGAAGCCTGATGTGAATCTAAATGGGTTCCTTAGAGAACCTTGCTATAGCACGATCTTGAGACATAAAAGAAGAGAAACTATTTCTAAAACATCTTATAGCCTCCTGCACATAGGTGTGGTGCACAACACGCCCATGTACAAGACTATATTTGATGCATCTTTCAGACTTCCTAGGACACTGTTGAACCTTAGACTCTGATACCAAGTTTGTAATGCCTCAATTTTTTAAACCAAAATGCTACATGGTGCCCATAACCCCAAAGAACCACAAGCTAACCCATGACTTATATCTGTAACTGAGCACTGAATAACCATATTGTAAAATATATGAAAACATAATACTGTAAGGCCACAAGGTTTAAAACTAAATAAATATCTGATAAAATAATATCTAAAAATGGTATAACAATACCAACATAAATCTAAAATAATTTTTTGACATGCTGTAGTATGAAAACCTCTAAACTAAACTGAATAAGGAGTTGAGGGGACATGTTCCCAACTAACTCCGTCTACTAAAATAAACTAAAAATTGAAATAGTGATATGAATAATAACATAATTGTCCTTGAAGGATGAGGAATCACTGTTAATTACTGCTGCTGACTGACTCTGAAATTGCTAAGGGAGCTCTGGATCCCGTGCATCGAAACCTATGGTATAAGACACCATAGCGCAAGAAAAGCATGCGTCAGTACTTTGAATGTATTGGTATATAAGTGAGGTAGGCTGAATGCATGGGGTTCATATGTATAAACAATACTGACTAACATGAACGTGAGAATACATGCATGAATACATAATAATTGTAACTAAAACTGTACTAGTACTGGATACTGAATTCTGTGTACTAATTTACTGACATCTGAGTTTACAAAATAAAGAGGAACTGATGTTATATTACTGATAAAGAAAATGACTATTTCTAATTGTACTGATTATGAAAAACTGATCTGATTGGCGGTATATAATAGTCCTTAAACTGAGTTTATGATAACATGACTACTGAGTATGAATACTGATGACATATATTTACTGATAACATATCATGACTGATAAATGAATTCTAATAACTGATATATCTGATAACATGAGTTCTGATAACTGATTGCATGAATGACTATATCTGACAGTCCTAAATCTGATGGAACTAGCTGAGTTCCGTACTGTATCTGAGTTGACTGTATTTGTCAGTCTTGACATCCTGAAGAACTATTTAAGTTCCTTTATTGAGATTGATACTAAAACTGTGGGAAGTAGTTATCTAATAGACATGCCCGAAATATGTTATAATAACTAATCTGGGGTCCAATCTTTACCCTAATTGGAAAGGTATCAATACCGTGCCACTGGTAAGGATAAGCTGTGAGTGACCCTTATATGGCAGGTACTCTAATGAGAATGGTGGGAACCCTCATCTGACAGGTTAAACCACCTCATCTAACCTGAACTGAAAGGTATTGATGTCTTAACCTATGCTTGCTATATAGTTCTGGAATGCAAGGATTAATTCTAAGAATCACACCCTCTACTGGCAAGTGAGTTCCCATTCTTGGGTTCGCTCGGTGCTAAATCCTACTCCCAATTGAATGACACTAAACTGATTATACTGAACTGATTTCCTAGTTCATACTAGAATTAACTGAACTGTTACTGATTGTTCTATTTAACTGAACTGAACATGGACTGAGTTTATTGAGTTCGATGACTAGCAGAACATTGCTGAATTCTGCTAACTAACTAAATGCTATTGAGTTCTATTAGCTGACTGAGTTTACTGATGTCTGAACTGAATACTGAACAAAACTGTACTGATACTGAGATTTACTGAATTTCATAGACTGATGGAATATTACTGAGATTACGTAGATTGCTGAGTACGGAGTAAAACTGAAATGATACTACCTTTTTATGAGTTTTCCTGAGTCATAAGACTGACTGAAGTCTACTAAACATGGCTTGACTGAGAGTATCATGAAAACATGACATGGATCTAGGCACCCAGCTATATTTTTCAGGTATAAGTACCCCCAGGACTCGATGGAAAAAAACTAACACATCATGAAAATTCTTGATCATAGGACTAAAGTCCGCAATTCATAATACCATAAGTTGGGGATTTCATGAAAGCACTTGATAATCACAATCTTGTACATGGATAGGAATGTATCCTAACATATCATAATTTCACATTTTTAATTTCACTTGCATGACATGAACTTATACACATGCTAACATAATGTAGTTTCATTACTTAACTTTCATGAACTATTTGTCAAACACTTGCAAAACATAGCATCAACATGGAAATCATTTAGATCATGTAGTATTAACATGAATTCATTATTTAGATTACCAATGGATCACAAGGAACAATTCATTCACTTGAACATTTTCACAAACACATGAAAGGCATGATTTTATACTTAGGCATATATAACATGCTCCCAATTCATGACCATAACCACCAATTCACATCTCAAGGTTTTCAACATATGATGGTCATGATTCAACACACATGGGAAACATGGATATTTTATTCATCAATTAACATATATCAATTTTATGGGTATAACATCCAACTTGCAAATCCAAAGAACTCAACATAAATCTCATATGAATAATACAACAAATAAATTAGTTTTCATGATTCTTGAAATAACTGATGGAATTAAAACTCAATTTAACATCAACAACATGATTATAAACATTCCACACCAAAATATTCATGATACATAACTTAAAACTTGATTCTTGAGCTCCATGAATGAATACTATGCATACTTTAGATTGATTATCCGTGAAAGTTAACGGTGAAATTGGCTTGAATCTTGAAACCCCCAATTGAACCCTTACTTGTTCTTGATAATTTTTGAGAGAATTTTTGAAAAAAGGAGTATATTATGCTCTAAATTAGGCTTAATACCGTGTTTTAGCATATATATAGGATGGGTAAAAGACTAAAATACCCCTGGAGAAAAAGAGAAAGACACAGCTGTCCTATGTTGTTTTCAGGCTGATAGGCTGAAGTAAATTGATCATAACTCTTTCCTCCGATGTTTAAATTGGATGAAACCAATTTTATTGGAAAGAGGACTCAAAGATATTTTCATCGATATATAGCATCTCTTACAGTTTGAAATATTCAAGAAGTTATGATCGTTTGAAGTTGACCCTGAAATGCTTAAAATTTCTGGAGCATGCTATAGAGCATACGACGCATGCAAATCGCATAGTGGTTCTATTTTGAAATCCAAACACGCCCTAAACGGATTCCAAAAATTTTGAAAGTCACTCGAGATGTACTCTTGACTTCTCCGATCACAACGCAACTTGAAAATCCAAAAACAAAGTCGGAAAGGTTGTCAAATAAATCCTCAAAGTTCAGAGGTATAAGATGAAACTAAGTGTTTCTAACACTTAGAAAAATTCATCTAAGTGTTGGATTTCCTTATCAAGCCTTAAGGAGCTGAATTTGACTTAGGATTTTTATGGGGTCTTACAATTACCTTTCTCCCAATCAGAGTCGTCGATCGATCACTCTGTGGTGAAGCAATTGTTATTACCTAATAAGTTCAACTAATACCTTAATTTATCAATCTAGGACTAGGGGTGAGTTCTCATATGGTCAACTACAACTTTAATTGAGTTTTTTGATAAATGCATGATGAGACAGTACTGCATTTCTTTTAACCAAAGTTGTCGCGATCACTTTGAGGTGAAGCATTTATTATTACCTAATATGTTCACCTAATACCTTAATTGATCATAAGGTCAACTACAATAGATAGCAGCGCCTATTTGATAATTTACAATAGATAGGTAATCAGTTGCAACAGGTTGAACATTTGTTTTTATACAATTTTAATTGAGTTCATATGTTCCCCTAATGCCTTAATTGATTAATCTATGACCAAGGATGAGTTCTCATGGGTTCAACTACAACTTCAATTGAGTCTTGACAATCGCATGATGAGAGGGTTAAAAAATATGCATATTAATTAAGATCAATTCAAACCAAATTAACATTTTCAAAACTTGTCATTCTTTTTCAAAATACAAATCAACCTATACAAATCATCCATTTGTGAGAAAAACATTTCATCATTTCAAATCTTGAGTTTTCTCTCTTTTCTCGCTCTCAAAAATACAACAACTACTCAACTAATCGCTCAATCCTTCATAATAGATCAATTTTCTTCTTATTTCCGATAACATAGGTGTTATTTTTCACTTCATTCTTGCTTGTATCAGTCGTTTTCTCTGTCTTTATAGGCAATAAAGTTCTATATTTGTTATTTTTTTCTAAAAAATAAGGGCTTTTAAGTTAATGATAAAAAAAGACTTTTAGTTGTATTATCTTTAAGAATAGGTTTACAATTTTGAGTTTTGATGGTAAAATCATAGGAAGAACTTAAGAAAACCCTAGTTTTTGTTGCAGTGTTCTGCTGACTAACATGGTATTATTGGATGGTGTTTGTGGTATTGGTGGTCGTGGTGGTGGTGTTTGTAGTCATCGTGGTGGCACTGGTGGTGTTTGTGGTAGCTGTTGGTGGCATTGGTTGGTGGTTTTTATGGTGGTTGTTGTTAGTGTAGGTATTCATGGTGTTTATGACATTGGTTGGTTGTGTTTGTAGTTGTGGTTGTTGGTGTGTCGGTATTGGTGGTGTTTGTAATGTATTTTTAAAAATTTATGCATACATCAATTGTAATATAATTTTTGTTTTTTTGTTGTTTGTAGGTAAAACATATCTCCTAGAAGAAAAGAAAGTAAAAGTGGATCAACTTCTGACCACCCAACAACAAAGGCTACAGTACAGAGGGATTTGAAGGAGCTTTCTAAAGCATCTCAGTTAGAGAAAAGTGAAGCTGAGGAGGGATATAAAAACAATGTTGAGGGAGGTGGACATGGGTCTATAGATGGTGATGAAGAAAATAAAAGTGACAAAGAGGAGGATTAGAGAGTGAGAAAGAGGATGATCATCAATATAATGATAATGGATCACCAATGGGGCATGAATTAATATC
This sequence comes from Capsicum annuum, assembly GCF_002878395.1. Taxonomy (NCBI): domain Eukaryota; kingdom Viridiplantae; phylum Streptophyta; class Magnoliopsida; order Solanales; family Solanaceae; genus Capsicum; species Capsicum annuum. The sequence goes on along the minus strand of NC_061122.1, from coordinate 137,466,240 downwards.
TAAATCCCAGCATGATCCTGTCAAAACTATTAGTATTGGCAGGTTTCAAGTTGTGATGTCGATAGATGACCCAAAAGAACTAACTGGTGAACTTGTACATAAACATCAGTTGGGGAAAAAATTAAATTATTTTAGGAATATTATGAAGAAGGAAAACATAGACAAACTTTTTAAGAGAAGCTGCTTTGGACACTTTCTCGAGATGCCCGAGGACCCCCTGCCCATTTCCAAATGAGGATCGTATATGATCTTCTCAAGCGCAGGATCAAGTACGTGGGGGATGATAAAGATTTGAAGGAGAGGGCAAAAAGATAGATGAAATCTGGATCAACTAGTGTGGCATGCCGATTTATTTTAGCTTGCAAGAGTTTACCATAGTGATGAGTTTGAGATGCGATCATCCAGAAGAACCTATCGCCAAGGCAAGTAAAACAGCTAAACGACCCAACAAAACAAACAAACGCAAGGAAAAAATAGATGGGTTATTGGACATTGCTGGACGTGGCTATAAAGCATTGGATTTGATGATAGATCTCAAGGATAAAACCCTACCAAAGAAGTACAATCAGAAATTGTTCTTAGTTTGGTTTGCCCATTCAGTTATATTGGCAAGAGATGTCAACAAGGTCATGAAGGTGATTTGCTGGCGCGTGCTGAGTATTTTAATAAATTAAACAATTATTTCTTAGGATATGATAACTTCTACTTGTGTAATACCCCATACTTTTATCTAGCTTAAAATTGTCCCAAGAATGTTAGAAGCTATCTTTGAAAGATGAATCCACTTTTGTACATATGTTATTTTTAATATTTTCACTTTTTGTCACATGGGAAATTGAATAATCTTTCCATCGATACCAATTTCATCAAAATCCGACATCGAAAGAGAAAGTTATGGCCAAAATACAAAAGACAGTAAAATCACCCAGGTGCGACAGTGAGGCCGACGGACCGTCGGACTAGCGACGGACCGTCACCCATGATCTTCGCAGCAAGGTAGCGTGACTACCTTCTGTGCAGGATCGATGGCCCAAGCCAACGAACCGTCACTCAGGTCGTCGCAAGGGAAATAGTGAGGCCCTATTCCACCTAGAAGCGACGGTCAGGACCGATGGACCATCGACCCAGCGATGGACCATCGCACCCCACCATCACACCAAGTTAGTAAGTTCCAGTTCTGGTTCCAATGCGATGGTCAGTCCAACAAACCATTGACCCAGCGATGGTCCGTCACACCTACCATTCCATATTTCGTTTAGTTATTTAAAGCCATTTCTAAAGGGGTTTTTTGGTCTTTTACCACCTGTTTATATACCTAGAAATATTTGATCAAATCTCAAAAATTTATTATCCATCTACAACAACAAAATTAGGGTTTTCTCTCTAAGATTAACCCCTAATAACAAAATCTAAATATTCTTCAAGAACTAAGAGATTTAAATTCTTCAAGTTCAAAAACTTCAAGAAACTTAACACAGGTATGCATAGTGTTCATTCATGGACTCCTTTTGTACATGGAGCCCAAGAATCTCTTTTCAAAGTTCAATTGTATGAATTTCTTTATGAATTTCATATTGGGTTGCTTTTGTTCATGTTGATAATGACCAATTGAATTCTAATCCATGTTGGGTGATCAATTTTACATGGAATTTATTAGTATAAAGGTAGATCCATGTGGACCTATGATTAAAACATTTAATGATGAAATTAGAGTTGAATCATGATGTTTATTTGTTGTATAATGTTGTCTACGTATACTATGCCTATATGTGTTTGATTAAATACCTCTGTGAAGGAAAAAAATGCCCAACTAGTATGATCTTATGAAATCCCCATTTATGTACAAGCTTATACATATCACATGTTTGATGAATTGCCTCAATAAATGAATTATTGATTGCGATGTTGGTTATGTATTCAAGAAAGTCATGCTTTGTCAGTTTCTTTCCATCAAGTCCTGGGGGTACTTGTACCCAACAATTTAGCTGTATGCCTAGAGCTAGTGTCATGTTTTTTACAATATCCTCAGTCAAGATATGATCCATAGAACTCAGTTAGTCATGTGACTTAGGAAAGCTCAGTAATTCAGTAACCTCAGTAATCTCACGAACTCAGTTAGTTGTCAAATATCAGTAGTATTTCATTTGTCAACAGAATTCAGTAAACTCAGTCCATGTTCAGATCAGTTAATTTATGTTCAGTGTCTATTCAGATAGGAGTAGAAATTAGCACGAAGTGAACCTAAGGATGGGAACTCATCTTCTAGTAGAGGTTGTGATTCTTAGAAGCAATCCTTGTATTCTAGAACTACGTAGCCAGCCTATATTGAGACATCATACCTGCTAGTTGAGGGTAGATAAAGTGGCTTAACTTGCTAGTTAAGGATCCCCACCATTCTCATTAGAGTAACCTGCTAATAGAGGGTCACTCACATGTTGTCCTTACTAGTGGCGATTGACACCCTTCCAATCACAGCATAGCTTGGACCCCAATTCAGCTATAATGCATCATTTAGGGCATGTCAGTTAGATAACTACTTTTCATAGTTTCATGTTATAGAATTAAGACTGTCAGATACAGTCAAATCAGATATAGTACGGAACTCATCTAGTTATATCAGATTTAGAACTGTTAGATATAGTCACTCATGTCATCAGTTATTAGAACTCAGTCATTAGTCATGTTAGTTATCAGTAAATTTATGTTATCACAATTTCATATATAGTTACTATGTATACATACATGTATTCTCATGTTCATATTAGTCAGTTAGTCAGTATTGTTCATGCATATGAACCCCATGCATTCATCCTACCTCACATGTATACCAGTATATTTAAAGTACTGACGTATTTACGCTATGGTGTCTTATACCATAGGTTCAGAGACACGAGCTCCAGAGCATCAGTAGATTCCAGTCTCAACATTCAGAGCTAAAAGTGAGTCCTCATCTTTTGAAGATATGATAATTACTTTATTATCTAATTAATTAATTTATTAGTTGGAGTTAGTTGGGGACATGTCCCATCAACTCTATATTCATACAGTTAGTTAGAGGCTTTCCAAACAATCATGTTCAGTTAGGTTTTTCAGTTGTTTTGGGAATTTCATACACTATCCATATGTTATGATTTATTAGATCATATGTTACAGTTTTGAACCTTATGGCCTTTTAGTTCATGCTTTCGCATTATACAATATGTTATGTAGTATACAGGTACAGATATCAGTCATGGGTTAGATTGTGGTCCTTCGGGGTCATAAGCACCATGTAGCATTTTGGGTACCAGATTTGGGGTGTTACAAACTTGGTATCAGATCCTAAGGTTCAATAGAATCCCAAAAAGTCTGAAAGTCACATTTAGTAGAGTCTTGTGCATGGGTGAGTTGTGCGCCATATTTATGTGCAGGAGGCTATAAGATTTTTTAGGAACAGTTTTCCTGCTTTCAGTATTCATGTCGTGCTAGTGAGAATAATCTCAAGTCAATCTCTCAGTCTAATCCATTTCTTCTCTTTATTTTAGAACATGCCTCCCAAGAGAAGAACTCATCCTATCAAAGAAGATCCCTTGGACGAACATGTTTCTCATACAGAGTTCTGAGCTGCATTCACTACTCTTGCACAGTCAGTTGCTGCTCAGAATGAATGAGCAACTATAGTTCCAGCCCACCCAATGTCCAATTCAGCTGTAGCCAGGATTTAGGACTTTCCCCGAATGAATTCTCCATCATTCCTCGGGTTTAAGACAGATGAGGACCCTCAAGAATTCGTAGATCAAGTTCAGAAGGTTACAGACATCATAGGGGTTACTTCTAGTAAGAGTGTTGAGCTAGCTACATATCAGTTGTAGGATGCTGGATACACTTGGTTTAAACAGTAGAAGTCAGAAAGGCCAGATGATACAGGGCTTATCGAGTGGGACGAGTTTGTAACCGCATTCTTAGAGAGGTTCTTTCCCCTAGAGCTGAGAGAATCTAAGGTGTTAGAATTCATCAACCTCAGGCAGGGAAACATGACAGTGAAAGAGTATTCTCTTAAGTTTACTCAATTGGCCAGACATGCCCCTCATATGGTTACAGACAGCAGGGCTAAGATGAGTAAGTTCGTTTCTAAGGTTAATAATAGTATGGTCAATGAGTATAGGTCTGCATTATTGAATAGTGACATGAATTTAGCCAGGCTTATGACTCATGCTCAATAGATAAAGGAGCAGAAGATTAAGATAAGAGAGAAGCATAATAAGAGAGAGAGAACAGGTAGTTTTAACTTTGCTCAGCCCAAATCAGAAGGAGAAAACCATTCTCAGTTTCATCCTAAGTCCTAAGTTCTAGCTCCTTCTTCAGCTAGTGATCCTATGCCTAAGTTTAGAAATAGAGCGCCAGGCTCTAATTTTCAGGGCAGTGTTAGCAGTGCACGCACCTATCCCTATTGTCAGACTTATGGAAAGAACCAACAGGGTACTTGCAGAGCTGGTAGTGATACTTGTTTTGGGTGTGGTAAGCCAGGATATAGAGTTAGAGATTATCCGAAGTCAGGTCCACAGGGTCAACAAAATCCTTCCTCAGCTTAGTCCAATTGCCCAAATTAGCAGGGTGCCACCTTTAGTGCTACTAGTGGGCAACACCCAAACAAACTCTATGCTCTCCAATCCCGACAAGATTAGAAAAATTATCCTGATATGGTTATTGGTATGTTACAAATCTTTCATGTGCCTGTTTAATCTTTGCTAGATCTAGGTGCTTCTTTGTCTTTTGTTACTCCCTATATAGCAGTTGATTTCGGAGTCGGCCTCAAAATTCTAGCTGAGCCCTTTTTAGTTTCTACCCCAGTGGGTAAAACCATCATAGCTTGGTGGGTATACAAGAGCTGCCCACTTATGATATCTCAGAAAGTCACTTCAGTAGACTTACTCAAATTAGAGATGACTGATTTTGATGTCATTCTCGGCATGGATTGGCTTCATTCCTTCTACGCCACAGTTGATTGCAAAAATAGAATAGTCCAGTTCCAATTTTCAAATAAACCCATCCTAGAGTGGAAGGGTAGTGTATCCGCTTTTAGAGGTTAGCTTGTTTCCTAGCTTCAGACTCAGAAAATGATATCTAGAGGATGTGTCTATCATCTTGTTTAAGTTAAGGACAATAGTTCCAACACTTCAAGTCTTGAATCAGTCCCAGTAGTGAATGAATATTCAGATGTATTTCCTAAAGATCTTCCAGGAATTCCTCTAGAAAGGGAAATAGACTTCGGCATTGATCTTCTTCCAGATACTCAGCCTATATCTATTCTGCTATATAGAATGGAACCAGCAAAACTCAGAGAATTGAAAGAGCAGTTGAAGTATCTCTTAGAAAAGGGATTCATCAGACCTAGTATGTCCCCGTGAGGTGCTCCAGTATTATTCGAGTGCAAGAAAGACGGTTCTCTCAGAATGTGTATAGATTACCGTCAACTTAATAAGGTCACGATCAAGAACAAGTATCCTCTTCCCAGAATCGATGACTTATTTGGCCAACTTCAAGGTGTTAGCTATTTCTCTAAGATAGACCTCAGATCCGGCTATCATCAACTAAGAGTCAGAGAATGTCATATTCCAAAAATAGATTTTCGTACTCGATATGGTCACTTTGCATTCCTAGTCATGTCCTTTGGTCTTACTAATGCCTTAGCAGCTTTCATGAACTTGATGAACCGTTTGTTCAAACAGTACTTGGATATGTTCGTCATAGTCTTCATAGATGATATTCTGGTCTATTCTCATGGTAAGCGTGATCATGCAGACCATCTCAGAATTGTACTTCAGACTCTTAGAGATCATCAGTTGTTTGCCAAATTTAGCAAGTATTTTTTGGCTAAGTTCAATAGCATTCCTTATCCATATCATTTCTGGTGATGGCATTAGAGTAGATCCTTAAAAGATTAAAGCAGTAAAAAACTGGCCTTGCTCTGTATCTCCATTAGATATCAGGAGTTTTTTGGGTTTGGCTGGCTATTATAGATGGTTTTTTTAGGGATTTTATTCTATTGCTTCCTCTATGTCTAGATTGACTCAGAAGAAAGTCAAGTTTCAGTGGTCATATCCTTGTGAGAAGAGTTTTCAGGAGTTAAAGACTTGACTCACCTTAGCTCTAGTTTTATCTCTTCCAGATAATTCAGATGGGTTCGTAATGTATTATGATACATCCAGATTAGGTTTGGGTTGTGTCCTCATGCATCATGGTAAGGTCATAGGCTACGCCCTGGACCGCTTAAATCCATGATAAAAATTATCCTACTAATGATCTTGAGTTAGCCGCCGTAGTATTTGCCTTTAAGATTTGGAGGCATTATTTATACGGTGTTCACGTAGATGTGTTCATGGATCATAAGAGCCTTCAGTATGTCTTTTCTTAGAAAGATCTCAATCTTTGTCAGAGAAGGTGGTTAGAGCTCTTAAAAGATTATGACATGAGTGTCCTTTATCATCTGGGAAAGGACAACATAGTGGCTGACATTCTCAGTAGACTGTTTCTGGGTAGTGTTGCTCATGTCAAGGACAGTAAGAAAAAGTTAGCCCAGGAAGTCCATCAGCTTACCAGACTAGGAATTCTCGTAGTTGATATAGAGAAGGGTGATAAATGGGTTTAGAGTAGTTAAGAATCATCTCTAGTTTTCGAGGTGAAAGAAAAGTAAGATAGAGATCCTATCCTTGTCAAGTTAAAAGAGCCAGTCAAGGATCAAAAAGTAGTGGTTTTCTCCCTAGGGGGAGATGGTGTTCGGCATTGTTAGGGTCATCTGTGTGTTCCAGTTGTTGATGACTTAAGGCAGCAAATTCTTGCAGAAGCGTATGGTGCGTGCTACTCTATTCATCCAGGGGCCATAAAGATGTATTACAATTTGTGAAAAATGTATTGGCATTCGAGGACAGTAAGAAAAAGTTAGCCCAAGAAGTCCATCAGCTTACCAGACTAGGAATTCTCGTAGTTGATACAGAGAAGGGTGATAAATGGGTTTAGAGTAGTTAAGAATCATCTCTAGTTTCCGAGGTGAAAGAAAAGTAAGATAGAGATCCTATCCTTGTCAAGTTAAAAGAGTCAGTCAAGGATCAGAAAGTAGTGGTTTTCTCCCTAGGGGGAGATGGTGTTCGGCATTGTTAGGGTCATCTATGTGTTCCAGCTATTGATGACTTAAGGTAGCAAATTCTTGCAGAAGCGTATGGTGCGTGCTACTCTATTCATCCAGGGGCCATAAAGATGTATTACAATTTGTGAAAAATGTATTGGTGGAGTGAGATGAAGAGATACGTTACAGAGTTTGTGGCTAAGTGCTCTACATATCAATAGGTTAAGATAGAGCATCAGAAGCCTAGTGGGTCCATGTAGGATTTCATTATTCCTATTTGGAAGTGGGGAAAAAGTAAACATGGACTTCATGATGGGTTTGCCTCAAACTCATCATCAACATGATTCGGTTTGGTTCATTGTCGACAGGATGACCAAATTAGCTCATTTCTTTCCAGTTTATACCTGTTATTCAGCCGAGGATTATGCTAAACTCTACATCAAAGAGTTGATCATATTGCATAGTGTTCCATTATGTATTACCTCAGACAGAGGTACCCAGTTCACCTCTCATTTATGGAAAGTGTTCCAAAGAGTCTTAGTACTCAAGTTCATCTCAGTACAGCCTTTCATCCGTAGACAGATGGTCAAGCAGAAAGGACCATTCATACTTTAAAAGATATGTTGCGTGCATGTGTAATTGATGTCAAGGAAAGTTGGTATGACCACTTGCCTTTGATTGAATTTGCATACAGCAACAACTATTATTCCAGTACTCATATGGATCCATTCGAAGCTCTCTATGGTAGGAGATATAGATCTCTAATTGGTTGGTTTGAAGTTAGTAAGGCCTCAGTTATAGGGCCTGACTTGATATTCGACGCCTTAGAAAAAGTCCAGTTGATCAAAGAAAGACTCCGGGCTACTCAGAGCAGACAAAAGTCTTATGCAGATATTTGTAAAAAGGATCTCGAGTTCGAGATTGGTGATCATGTCTATCTAAATATATCTCCCATGAAGGGAGTGAAGAGGTTCGGCAAGAAGGGAAAGCTCAGTCCCTGATATGTCGGTCCCTTCAAGATTCTCAGTTGCTTTGGCAAGGTAGCTTATGAGCTCGAATTGCCTTTAGATCTAGCTTCAGTTCATCCAGTCTTCTATGTCTCCTTGATCAAGAAGTTCATAGGTGACCCAGCAGTTGTAGTCCCTATTTAGAGCATAGATGTTCAGAACAGCCTCTCTTATAAAAGAATTCCGATCGAAATCCTATACTATCAGACTCATAGATTGAGGAACAAAGAAGTCCCTCTAGTTAAAGTTCTTTGAAAAAATCAGTCCATTGAGGGAGCTACTTGGGAAGCAGAAGCATACATGCATACCAAGTATCCTCACCTCTTCTCCGCTAACTCAGATCAATCTCAAGGTAACAGTTCTTCTTAAGCTTACTTAGTTTCATGTTCAGTGTTCATGACAAACTTGGTACCAAGTACCATTGCATATTCAGTCATGAATTCATGTATCAGCTCAGTTATATAATTATACATCAGACATGCATTCTAAATATGAGAAACTTAGTTCATCAGAACACCCATTTATGCATTCATGCATCAGTTACACATGCATCAGATACGCATGTTCAGTATGATATATTCAGTTATCAGTCATGTCAGTCATGAAATCATATTCCAGCCAGTCATTTTTAGTATGTACGTCAGTTTATATTCTTTTCCCCTCACTTAGTCTCATTCGAGGATGAATGTTCTCAAGGGGAGATATTGTAATGCCTCATACTTTTTCCTAGCTTAAAATTGTCCCAAGAATGTTAGAAGCATTCTTTGAAAGATGAATCCACTTTTATACATGTGGTATTTTTAATATTTTCACTTTTTTCATGTGGTAAATTGAATAAGATTTCCATCGATACCAATTTCATCAAAATCCGACATCGGAAGAGAAAGTCATGGCCAAAATACAGAAGGCAGTAAAACTGCCCAGGTGCAATGGTGAGGCCGACGAACCATCAGACTAGCGACGGACCATAGCCCATGACCGTCGTAGTAAGGCAGTGCAACTACCTTCAGCCCAGGATCGATGGTCCATACCGATGGATCATTAGACTAGCGACAAACAGTCGCTCAGGCCATCGCAAGGGAAACAGTGAGGCCCTATTCTGCCTAGAAGTGACAGTCAGGATCGACGGACCATCGACCGAATGACGGACCATCGCACCCCACCATAGTACCAAGGCACTAAGTTCCAATTTTAGTTCCAGTGTGACGGCTAGTACGATGGACCGTCAACCCAGCGATGGACTGTCGCACCCGCCGTCGCATATTTCGTTTAATTATTTTAAAGCCATTTCTAAAGGGGATTTTTGGTGTTTTACCACCCGTTTATATACCTGGTTATACCCGACCAAAGCTTAGAAATTCATTATCTATCTACAACAATAAAATTAGGGTTTTCTCTGTAAGATTAACCCCCAAGAACAACATCGAAATCTTCTTTAAGAACTAAGAGATTCAAATTCTTCAAGTTCAAGAACTTCAAGAAACTCAACCCAGGTATGCATAGTGTTCATTCATGAACTCCTTTCATCCATAGAGCCCAAGAATCTTTTTACAAAGTTCAATTATATGGATTTCTTTATAAATTTCATGTTGGGTTGCTTTTGTTCTTTTTGATAATGACCAATTGAATTCTAATCCATGTTGGGTAATTTATTTTATGTGGAATTTGTTAGTATAAAGGTAAATTCATGTGTATCTATGATTAAACCCTTCGATGATGAAATTAAATTTGAATCATGATGTTTATTTGTTATATAATATCGTCTACATATACTATGTCTACCGTGTGTTTGATTAAATGCCTATGTGAAAGAAAAAAAATACCCAACTAGTATGGTCTTATGAAATCCCCATTTATGTACAAGCTTATGTATATCAAATGTTTGATGAATTGCCTCAATAATAAATTATGTATTGCAATGTTGGTCATGTATTCAAGAAAGTCATGCTTTGTCAGTTTCTTTCCATCAAGTCCTGGGCATACTTGTACCCAACAATTTAGTTGTATGCCTATAGTCAGTGTCATGCTTTTCACCATATCCTCAGTCAAGATATGATCTATAGAACTCGGTAAGTTATGTGACTTAGGAAAGCTCAGTAATTCAGTGACCTCAATAATCTCACAAACTCAGTCAGTTGTCAAATATCAGTAGTATTTCATTAGTCAACAAAATTCAGTAAACTCAGTCTATATTCAGATCAGTTAATTCATGTTCAGTATCTATTTATATGGGAGTGGAAATTAGCACCGAGTGAACCCAAAGATGGGAACACACCTGCCAGTAGAGGGTGTGATTCTTAGAAGCAATCCCTGCATTCCAAAACTATGTAGCCAGCATAAATTGGGACATCATACCTACTAGTTGAGGGTAGATGAGGTGGATTAACCTGGTAATTGAGGGTTACCACCATTCTCATTAGATTAATATGCTAGTCGAGAGTCACTCACATATTGTCCTTACCAATCGCACACCCTTCTAATCAAGGCACAAATTGGACCCCAATTCAGCTATAATGTATCATTTGTGGCATATCGGTTAGATGACTACTTTCCACAGTTTCATATTACAGAATTAGGACTGCCAGATACAGTCAACTCAGATACAATACAAAACTCAGCTAGTTCCATTAGATTTAGGACTGTCAGATACAGTCACTCTTATTATCAGTTATCAGAACTCAGTCATTAGTCATGTCAGTTTTTAGTAAACTCATGTTAACACGATTTTAGATATAGTTACTATGTATGCATGCATGCATTCTCATGTTCATATTAGTCAGTTAGTCAGTATTGTTCATGCATATGAACCCCATGCATTCAGCCTACCTCACATGTATACCAGTACATTCAAAGTACTGACATATTTTTACTATGTTGTCTTATACCATAGGTTCAGAGACACGAGCTCCAGAGCATCAGTACATTCTAGTCTCAGCAGTCAAAGATAGAAGTGAGTCCTCATTTTTTGAGGACATGATCATTAATTCATTATCTCATTAATTTATTTATTATTTGGAGTTAGATGGGGATATGTCCCATCAACTTCTTATTCAGACCATTCAGTCAGTTAGAGGCTTTCCAGACTATCATGTTCAGTTAGTTCTTTCAGTTATTTTGGGTATTTCATACCCCATCCATATGTTATGATTTATTAGATCCTATGTTACTATTTTGAACCTTATGGAGTTTAGTTTATGTTTCCGCATGATACAGTATGTTATGCAGTATATAGGTACAGATATCAATCATGGGTTAGTTTGTGGTCTTTCAGGGTCATGAGCACCGTATAGCATTTCGAGTACCAGATTTGGGTATGGTAAAATTAATCACTATTTTTACAACTTGATTGTCCAATATTTATTGACAAAGCTATCCACAGGGACGACCACATTATACGGCTTTCCTTGGGCTTTCATGGTAAAATTAATCACTATTTTTACTCATCCATTAATTTATATTGAATATAGTTATTATGACTTTTTTTTGCTTGCATCCTGTTTACATTTCTTAGGCTTGGGCATTTAAAGCCATTCCTCCCCTTTGAAAGTAGGTAATGGATTACCCAGATGAGGTTTCTCATCCAAGGATGTTTAGGTGCTTGTTTACAAATAACAACATAAGAATTAAGGAGGCTGATCTCTTTAACCCTCCGAATGATGCAATACGTCTTCTTCAAGTAAAATACTTTGACTCAATGAAAGATATTGAATAGATGTTATATCTGGTGCGAAGATGTTATATCTGATGCACCAGATGGGACATTTATTACGATAGATTACCCATCCCATGCCAACTAATGCAACAGATGGGTAATCTGTTGTGACAGATAATTAATATCTTGCATTAGATTACCCATCTGTTGCTTTAGTTCTCTGAACCAGACTCTTAGCAGATTAACCATCTACTACAAATTATGCAATAGATAGATGGGTAATCTGATTGTATAACATGTAACCCAATAGATTACCCATCTTATACCAACTGGTGCAACAAATTGGTAATCTATTGTGACAAATGATTGATATTTTGCATCAGATTATCCATTGTTTCTCTAGTTCTCTGAATTCGACTCAAACAGATTTTAACTATCTACTGCAAACTATGCAACAGGTGTGTAATCTGATGCAATATATTGTTAATCTATTGCGACATACAGATCATCTGTTGCATAAGTTATCTGTGTTAATATGTAACCCAACAGTGAAAATTATTATATTATATAATTTAAATATATGTCTTATTTTTTTATAGGTTGTGCATCCACAGATAGTGCCTACTGAGCAGGAGTTGGGGATGACTTCTTTTATTACTATAGGTCATGTTTATACTATAGCAGACCTAATGGTGGAGTAAATAAAGAAAGAATTGGCCAGAGTAACAACTATAAGAAGGACAATTAGGCAAGGTTAGCGTAACGTTGAGGTTATTCATGACCAACCTACTGAGGCAAATTCGGGTGCTTTTTCTAGTGAAGTTGTTGGTGTTAGTGGCAAGCATGCTGATGCTTCTACCAATCATGATGATGAGCATGTTGATGCTCAAGAAAAAATATATATGTTTGAAAACACCTCTTTTACAAGTCCCCCTTATCCTTACACAGGTCCCTCTCACCCTTACACCAGTCCCTCCACCCCTCTTTACCCTTGTGTTCTCATTACAAATACGAAGAGTGCAAGGACAACTATGATAATCTCATTTAAAAGGTAAAGGCTATTGCTAAAGTTGTTGAGGAATTTGAATCCAAGAGGGGTGTCATACCATCCAAGAAGGTGAAGGAGATATACACTCCTACATCGGCGGTTAGGAGGAAGAAAAGAGCAATTCGTGACGTACTCTCCAGTCGGAAATCAAAAAATATTAAAGTTCAGGGGCCATTGAAGAAGGTCAACATATATGTGGAACATGGCGCCAAAGATAAAAAGGATCTGCAATGGGCCAAGAATGCCAAGCGAGACTCACCAGATTACCCTAGGCCTCCCCTTTTCCCCCAAGACTTCTAAATTATGACAGATATGCATATGCGGTATGAGGATAAGGTAATTTTACTTTTCCTAACCTAGCCTTCTAATCTACTCCATAAGAAGCTATGTAACAGATGTGAAAGTTGTTGCAATAGTTGGGTATTCTGGTGCAATTGGTATTGGTTCTATTACAACTTATTATCCATCTGTTGCATAAGTTGCATTGGATTATTGATTCAGAGAACCTTATGTAACATATTGACCATCCTTTGTATCTTTACAATTACTAACCTATTTAAAAATTGACTTCTTATATCACATTATGTTGATGAATTTCTCTGCCTCATGAGTAAAAGACAATTAGCGTACCTAAAGGCTTATGATGCTACCAATAGGATAATGGACTTCGAATTCTACAAGAAGCTCAAGCATAAGTACGATAAAATCAATGATGTAGCGTCATCCTATACCATGGGATTTGATTAGTTAATTTCTAAGTTGGACTGGAATAAAGAAGAAATAATAAAATATGTTAGAGGGGAGAGGTCAAAATCCACACGACAAGAGCTAGACCAAGATAAAGAGGATTCTTGCAATCATGAGCATGGACGACATACATTATCGGGCTTTTGAGATACTACTCAAGGAGGAAAAGATCAAGGCTTATAATTGCAATGAACCTGCCATCGACAAGGTCATTTTTTATCCACGTGCAGCCACTGATGGACCTTTTCCCCATCTTATTGAGGCAGAGTAAATTGATGTATCATTTTCCAAATAAAGTGTTAATGAATAAATCATGGGATTTTAAAGGTCGAAATAAGTGCATGAACCTTCCAAAAAATGATACCATTTTTATGTGCAGCTCACACGCACTTGCACACATTGAGTGGTTGTTGACCGGCAGATAAATTGCCAAGCCAAAGACCTTTCTGTGGGACAACGTTGTGGCAAACCTACAAGAGGTCTGGGCTTATGGGGTACTAACTGGATGCTTGGAGCATGTGTATAAAGAAGAGCCTGTAAAGTGACAATTTTTTTATTTCAAGTCACACTTCACTTTACATTACTTGTACATGTAGTGTCAATAATTTTTTTTGATGAAAGTAGAGTTTTTTATAATGCAATAGATTGTCAATCTGTTGTAAAATATACTCTATCTGTTCTGGTAAATAGTTTATCTGTTGCATTATGCCGATGTTATTTCTATCTAATCTAAGTCTAATAAGTTGCAACAGTGGGAAGACCTATTTGATAATTTCCAATAGATAACCTAAATTTTGTAATATATGCCTAAATCTGTTTGATTTTTTCCAACAATTATGCTTGAATATCTATGTGCTCGACAACTCCAAACCAGTAGAAAATACACCACCATAAAAATTTCAGCAATTAGGCTTGAATATCCATGTGCCCAACACCACCAAACCAGTAGCAATATTGGCAACAAATGTAGTATCTTCTTTTTCAATTTTTTTTCTCTTCAGAAGCCTTGACTTTCTTCAACAAATCCCATATTACATGATTTGCTTGTGAAGGGTGTCGTTCTTCATACCAATCAAAGTAATTGCATCCACCCAATTTCTATAAAAACAACAACACAATTACAAAATAATTACAAGTTAATAATTAATCAACTAATTAAATAAAATAAATTACCTTTAAAATCTTACAAGTAAAAAATCTATGACCTAGATTTTTTTGAGTCCAAGAAGTCTTCAGTAGAGCTTCATAACCGCACTTACAATATCAAAAATTTTTATCACAAAAAATAGTGGAAGATGAAATACATAGAAAAAATACAAATATGCCTTTACAAATAAAAAAAATGCAGAAAAAATACAAATAATCGAGTTGAATTTGGATAGAGAAAAAAAGATGAAGAAGTTTTGGGAATTTAGGATTAAATTTTAGAAAGAAGATAAATATCTAAGACAATGAGAGAAAAATAATCATTGGGGGCCAAATCATCAAAAATGAGGGTTTAACAAGCCTTGGTTACGGGAATTACACGTGAGTAGCGAATAGGGCAAAAAGCGATAAACTGACACATTTGATGCCTATTTTATTTTACCTATTTAAAATGAACATTGTCTACTTGATGCCTATTTTATTTTAGGCATTTAAACTGATGTAGTGGCAATTTCTTATGTCTAATGAAAGTTAAATTTTTATAATGCAACAGATTGTTCATATGTTGTAACTGATATTCTACCTGTTCTGACATGTAGTTTATCTATTGCAATAGGTTGGTCATTTATTATATTATGTCGATGTTTCTATCTAAGTCTATCTATTACAACAGTGGGAAAACCTATTTGATAATTTCCAACAGATTACCTACCTGTTGCAACATATGTCCAAATTTGTTTGATATTTTCCAATAGATAAGTCATCTGTTGCAACAGATACATTATCTGTTGCAATATTTGAATCTAGTATTTTATTTTAATTAATAAGTTCAAATCTAAGGAAAAAATAAAATTCATAGACAAAATAAAATAAATTGAATCCTTCAGAAATTAGCTAAAATAAATTAACAAATAAATAAAATGTAAAAAAATTATTATGGGTACAGATCTCAACAAATACATCAACAATTTAAGTATTGATGACAAGAATTCCTAATAAGAGGAGGTTATTACTTTGACAGACTCAAGTTATAAAAATCTACTTAATATGGACAAGTTGTTCTTCATCTGGTGTTACGAAATTCAACTTTAGTCGTCGTGGATATTTATTATTGCTTACGTACGATTTTTACAGTTTTTGTTCTCCGTATTTCCATAAAAGGAGTAGCATATTGTCAATGTTGTTCAACAGTAGCTTCTACATCCACCTGGAAAGTTAGAATTGGTCAATGTTAATCACGGGAATACAACAAAACAAAAAAAGATAATTTATCTATTCTAGCAAATCAAACAGGTCTTCTTCCTATTTTAAATTATCCCAAATAGATTATATTTCTATTGCAACAGATGACTCAATTATTGGGACAAATTTCTACATGAGGAAAACCGGTATGATAGGTCATCTATTGGTACAAATAAAAGTTGTACGAAGAGTTGTTTGATTTTTTAAAACAGACGAGACATATGTTGCAACAGATACTTTATCTAATGCAACAAGTTAGTCAATTGTTGCAACAAATGTATATATTTGTTTGATAATTTTCAGAAGATGTGTCATCTGTTGAAACAGATATGTATCTATTTGTTAGTTGGAACAGGCATATATATTCACCTTCTTCAGCTCGTGTTGCTCTCCTTTGGCCATTGTACACTGCTCAATGCAAAACACAGACAAAAGAACTGAAATTTTGCTTTTTTGGATGCTTGATAATGCCTTGAAAATTACTTTTCTTCTCCTCTTAGCCTTAATCTCTAATGGAGTGGATGGATATAAAATCCTCTTTGATAAAAAAACACCTCTCTTAGATGTCAATTTCTTTGCATAAGTAGTTAATGCATTAGTAACATTAATTACTACATCATGTTTTGCCTTGCAGTCTTGACATTTGCATCTAGAACATTCACTGGGAGAGGCAAAGTCTGTATAACTAGTATGATCATACTCATAATACTTTATTTTAAATACTATAAGAGGAGCATCATTAGCACCAACAACAACACCACTACCACCACTAACAGCTCTATCACCACTAAGATCATCAACAACAACAAGCCCACCCTCTAAAATTATTTTTCTTGTTATGGATGTAGCTCCAAACAATTTCATTTTCATTCTGTCAATGACCTTACGGTTTGATAAAGTTTGCAAAGATCATAAAGTAAGAAAAAATGGCATCTTCAACTCTCGATTGGTCGAAACTAGCGATGGATGCACAATCTAACATAAATTATTATATATATTAGAATGATAATTAGAACATTAAAAAAATCATTAATTAAAATAAAAACTTAATTATAATTATACTTACTGTATCCTTCGAGGGGTTGACGAGATCAAGAAATTTTACATTTTTATCAGTTTTGGCTTACAACTATTTCAAGATTCTTGGACAGAAAACTTATTTCTGATAGTTCACTTTTTGTCTCAAATAAGGAATAATTCAAATGCTCAAGCCTACAAACTAACGTCAATAAATTAAAACCATTATTGAGTAAAAAAATGAATGATATCATAATAAAAGAAAGAAATATTAACCATGAAATCCCATGAAAAGCCATATAAGTTGACTGTCTTTGGCGCTAACGGAGTCAACAAATATTTGACAGTCATTTTTAAGCTCAAGGATAGCTGTTAAATGACTCAAGATCCTCGTAGAGCTTTATTAAACCAACACTTATGTTGTTGTTAACGCACAATAACTATTTGTTCTTCTTTGAAATTCTTTTACCTTTCAATGCTTTTATTAAATTTTTGTTTTTGAAGCTTGGACCAACAATGGACACCAGGTTATCATGATCACACGACTTTCCTTTGCCTTTTTTGGGTGTGCGAGGTGCTTTTTTTCATGGTTAGAATAGGATAACATGAGAAAGAGGATAATATTTTAGTTTAGTAACTATGGAAAACTCCTTCCAACCAAAACAAACAGGCATGCCACAGTAATCTATATACACCCCATCCATATTATCTTTGTTTTCATACATAAACCTACGCTTGAGAAGTTCATCTACCATTTTTATTTGAAAACGAGCATTGTTGTCCTCCGACAAATCAAGATATTTTCCAAAGCAGCTGTCCCTAAAATAAGCATCAAATTTTTGTTCTCGAAGTATTTTTCTAAAGGAGTCAAAAGATTTTCCCATGGCTGAATAACCACAAAATCACCCATTAAATCTGTGGTACCATTCCATTGCATTCTCGCAAGATAACGATCAATGCTGAAGGTTTTGACAAACTCTTTGGTGAAAGGGCTATTAGTATTTGGATCATCTCTTTTGAAATATTCCTCCTCCCCGTGTTCATCATGTTTTTCTCCTGATTGAGATAACTCTTGTAAAGTAAGCTCATAGAGTGGTGGATATAGCCTAGCTGCTTCATTTGTTAATTTACTTGGACTTGATTTGGTTTCTATTTTTTTGGGAGCCATATTATCTAAAATGAATAGAAACATAAAAAAAATATATTATAGTTGATTAATGCATCATTAAAAAGGGATAACAGTAAATATAACAGGCAAAATAGTAAAATAACAGTTGCAACAAATCACTTCTGTTGCACCAGGTAGGTTATCTATTGCACTAAATAACTAACCTGTTGCAATAGATGATTAATCTGTTACAATAATACACAATATATCACTGATATTTTAAGACAGATGAATGGTCTGTGCAACAAATCACACACCTGCTGCAACATATGAGTGATTTATTGGAACAGTAAAATAACCTGCTGCAATGGATGAGTAATCTGTTGCAATAATACAAAATATATCACTCATCTTTTGAGAAAAATAAATGGTCTATGCAACAGATCACACATTTGTTGCAACATATGAGTGATTTGTTAGAACAGTCAAATAAACTGTAGCAATGGCTGAGTAATTTACTACGACAATACAGAATATATCACTTATTTATTGAGAAAGATGAATATCTATGCAATAGATCACACATCTATTGCAACATATGAGTGATCTGTTGGAATAGTTAACTAATTTATAGCAACAACTGAGTAATTTATTGTGATAATACAAAATATATCACTCATTTATTGTGAAAGATGAACGGTCTGTGTAGCAGGTCAAACATGTGTTGCAACATATAAGTGATCCGTTGGAACAGTTATCAATGATCAATATTATTTAGGTTTCTTCCAACAGATAGGTCGTCTATCGCGACAAATGAATGATCAGTTAGAAAAATTAAATCTTGGACCTATCCTGTTAGAAGAGTAGATGGGATTTTATCCAACAGGGGGTTCATCTGTTACATCAAATCTTTAATTCGATGGTTTCTGCATTGCATTAGATGGTTAATCTATTGCGTCAGATTTTTAATCTGATGGTTCCTCTGTTGCATCCGATAGTAAATCTATTGCATCAGATGATTAATCTATTGCAACATATAGCTAATTTGTTCCATCAGATGGTTAAAGTGTTGTATCAGATGGTTAAATTATTGTATCATATGCTAAATCTATTGCATCATATTTTTTATCAGATGGTTAATCTGTTGTATTAGATGATTAATTTGTTGCATCCGATGGTTAATTTTTTGCATCCGATGTGTAATCTGTTATATTAGAATTTTAATCTGATGGTTCCTCTGTTGCATCAGATGATTGATCTGTTACATCAGATGCTAAATTTGTTGCATCAGATGGTTAATATGTCGCACCAGATGGATAATCTGTTGGAGTAAAAAAATAGTAGAACAATTTTGTTCAACAGAACAACTATAATATCACCATTTTTACCAAGAACAAGAACAAATCAACCTAGCAACGGGCACAACATGAAAAATACCAAATCGTTGTTTTATTTGTATAAACACAAACAACAAAAATTAAACTTCAGAAAAATACAAAAAATCGTAATTCACTTCGAAAAGAGAAGAGAAGAAATACCAAAAATTAGGGTTTTATTCAAATCGCATTTCAAATTAAAGCAGCAAATATTAAAATTATTAACCACTACTATAAGAGAAGTTGGCTCAAGTTTCTTGTTTTCTTCAAAATTAAAAAGGCGATAATTTTTTTACCTTGAAAAAAGAAAAGGAATGATGAAGAATTTGAAGTTGTTGCGGCCGAAAATCAAGGCTGTCATGTCGATTGACGGTTGAAGTCTAAAAGGAACTCGAAGCCCAACTATTTTTCGTCAGATATTGAAGTCACCGGGGATTAAAAGGAGAAATTTGCAGAACTGTTGGTTGAGAGAAGCTGCCGAGTAAGAGGAGAGAGACGGTCGATAATTTGGATTGAAGAGGGGTGTGGGTTGTGTTGATTTGTATTTTTGAAAAGGTTAGAAAGTTTTAAAAATATTAATCAATTCCACAATTAACTTAATCAAGTTTTCCAATTATGTTTGACCCTTTAAGTTGGTCAATGTCACTAATCCTTCATTCATGATTTAAAAGACACCTTTCCTTCAATTTTCTTCACTTTCTTATTTCATTTTTTTTTCCTTTCTTTTGCCTTCATTAAATTTGAGTCATGGTGAAACTAGTGGCGACATTCAGATTTTTGGTGATGCATACTAAAATTGAGGTGATGATGAATTTGATGATCATCGTGAATTCAATTGTGATATGATAATTTTGAAGGTGATAGTGAAATTGATGGTAATGATTGTGTGACAAATTTGGTTATCATCATTTTTGACTAATTTAATCTTTCTTTCTAAAATTCTCTTTTATTGTTGCTGTAGAGATTTATCTAATGATCATGGAGGATTTAAGAGAAGGAAATAGAGAGGAAAAGATTTTAAAAAAAAATATTTCGATAAAAAAAAATTGTCAAGATTCTGACAATGATGACATGATTCTTCTTCTTTTTATCTTTTAATTCTTTTTTCATTTTATGCTTTGATATTTTCGTAAAGTTCTTTAAAATTAGAGTGTGATATTCTTTTGTTTTTTCTTACATGTTTAAGATTGTCTAAATTTTTGGTAGGTTTTTGGTGGATGGTGATGGAAGGTGGAGAGAAGAAGAATAAAAACGAGGGGATACCATTTGTAGGGGGGTGCGCGGATTTAATAGGTAGGTATAATAGATTTGGTACATGGGGTGCGCGGATTTAATAGGTAGGTATAATAGATTTGGTACATATTTGTAGTGAATCTATTTTTATTTAGTGCGTGGATGTTATCTTTTAATAATTTACTTTTTTCGTAAGATATATTCATTAATTATTTTATCCTG